>NC_057808.1:25111976-25334771 GCF_018294505.1 Triticum aestivum
GCGTGGCGACGGGACGGGCGCATGCGACGGGGGCGGCGACAGGGACGGGGACGGCGACGGGGACTGGCGCGGCGGCGACGGGGACGGGCGTGATGACGAAGCAGATAAAGAAGAAACTAACTAAATTTTTAGTAACTGCTATATATATAGGAGGGGCCTTTAGTACAGGTTGGTGTGCTATATATATAGGAGGGGCCTTTAGTACCGGTTGGATCCACGAACCGGTACTAAAGGTCTGTTTTGGCCAGGCCAAGCGGCGCGAAGCGTAGGCCTTTAGTACCGGTTGGTGGCTCCAACCGGTACTAAACCCCCTTTAGTACCGGTTGGAGCCACCAACCAGTACTAAAGGTGGTGCGCTGCCACCCGCGGTGCACAAAGTTTAGTCCCACCTCGCTAGTCGAGAAGCGTCCGCACTGGTTTATAATCCCCAGTGCGGTAGCTCTCTCGAGCTCCTCTCTATAGCAGGCTTCTGGGCCTAACTTTGCCGCGCTGCCCTGTGGGCCTGCTGGCCTTACGAGCCTGCAACCTGGCCCAAGGCTAAGCAGGTCCACTGGGCAGCGCGCAAAGTTGTTTTTTATGTAGTTTTTTCTTCTTTTCTGCTTTATTTATTTTCTTTTATTTATTTGTGAGTTGTTTTGCTGTATTTAGAGTTTCTTTGTGAATAATTTTGCTTTAGGTACAAAAAAATACAAACTTTCTGTTAGTGCTAGTTGTTTTCAAATTTGAATAGTTTAAATTTGAATTATTTGAAATTTGAGTGAATCACTAGTTTGTGAATAACTTAACTTTAAAATAGATTTTTCAGTGATTCTTTTTTCTTATGTTTAATATTCGTGTGTTTTATCATTATATTCAAATTGGTAATACGTAGTGCTTTTCAATATCAGGGTCATTTAGCTCAAAACAAATCAATAAATGCATAAAAACTAGCAAATAATATCAGAAAGGATTGAAAGTTGATGACGTGGCTTTGAATGGTGCATACTGAACGCACAAAAAGTCTAGAGTTGTAATAAATTTAAAAAAATGAAGTGCCTTCGTAATAGATGAGTTTTCGTCCGAAACCCTGATACTTCAAAAGAGATTGTCCAGTTTGTACACGAAGTGCATCCTGTTTTTGCCGTAACCCTCTCTACTTTTTTGCACATGCTATGTGGATGAAATGATGATACCATGTCAAGTTTCAACCTTTTCAGAGTTCATTTGTAATGCTTTTCAATTTCAGGGTCATTTATCTCAAAACAAATCAGTAAATGCATGAAAAATAGTAAATGAAGGCAGAAAGGGTTCAAGTTGATGATGTGGCTTTGAATGGTGCATATTGAATGCACAAAAAGTCTGGAGTTGTAATAAGTTTAAAAAATGAAGTGCCTTTGTAACAGATGAGTTTTCGTCCGAAACCCTGATACTTCGAAAGAGATTGTCCAGTTTGTACACGAAGTGCATCTAGTTTTTGCCGTAACCCTCTCTACTTTTTTGCACATGCTATGTGGGTGAAATGATGATACCATGTCAACTTTCAGCCTTTTCAGAGTTCATTTGTAGTGCTTTCCAATTTCAGGGTCATTTAGCTCAAAAAATCAGTAAATGCATGAACAATTGCAAATGGAGGCAGAAATGGTTGAAAGTTGATGATGTGACTTTGGATGGTGCATACTGAACGCACAAAAAGTCTGGAGTTCTAATAAGTTTAAGAAAATAAAATGCCTTTGTAACAGATGAGTTTTCGTCCGAAACCGTGATTCTTCGAAACAGATTGTCCAGTTTGTACACGAAGTGCATCCAGTTTTTGCCGTAACCCTCTCAACTTTTTAGCACATACTATGTGGGTTAAATGATGATATCATGCCAAGTTTCAAATTTTTCAGAGTTCATTTGTAGTGCTTTTCAATTTCAGGGTTATTTAGCTCTAAACAAATCATTAAATGCATGAAAAATAGCAAATGAAGGCAGAAAGGGTTGAAAGTTGATGACGTGGCTTTGAATGGTGCATAATGAATGCACAAAAAGTCTGGAGTTGTAATAAGTTTAAAAAATGAAGTGCCTTCGTTAACAGATGAGTTTTCGTCCGAAACCCTGATACTTCGAAACAGATTGTCCAGTTTGTACACGAAGTGCATCCAGTTTTTGCCGTAACCCTCTCTACTTTTTTGCACATGCTATGTGGGTTAAATGATGATATCATGCCAAGTTTCAAATTTTTCAGAGTTCATTTGTAGTGCTTTTCAATTTCAGGGTCATTTAGCTCTAAACAAATCATTAAATGCATGAAAAATAGCAAATGAAGGCAGAAAGGGTTGAAAGTTGATGACGTGGCTTTCAATGGTGCATAATGAAAGCACAAAAAGTCTGGAGTTGTAATAAGTTTAAAAAAATGAAGTGCCTTCGTTAACAGATGAGTTTTCGTTCGAAACCCTGATACTTCGAAAGAGATTGTCCAGTTTGTACACGAAGTGCATCCAGCTTTGCCGTAACCCTCTCTACTTTTTTGCACATGCTATGTGGGTGAAATGATGACACCATGCCAAGTTTCAACCTTTTCAGAGTTCATTTGTAGTGCTTTTCAATTTTAGGGTTATTTAGCTCAAAACAAATCAGTAAATGCATGAAAAATAGCAAATCAAGGCAGAAAAGTGTTGAACATTGATGATGTGGCTTTCAATGGTGTATAATGAATGCACAAAAAGCCCGGAGTTAAAATAAGTTATTAAAAATGAAAGAGGGCGCAATGCTCACCCGCACGTTGGTTAGCTTCAGGCCTTGAGAAACTACACATAGCTCCGTGCAGTCTACACCATTTCCTCAAGGCCTGAAGCTAAGCAACGTGCAGGTGAGCATTGTGCCTCTCCTTCATCGTCTCTGCACTCAGGGCTTATAAACCGCTGCGAGTCCCTCTCACTTGGCGAGGTGGGACTAAAAAACCGTTGCAGAAAGAATCAACTAAAAAACTCTAGTACCGGTTTGTGGCATGAACCGGTACTAAAGGTTCTGTTGGGGCCCCATCCTGAAAACAGCCTGCCACCACCTCCTTAGTACCGGTTCACCGGTACTAAAGGTTCGCCACGAACCGGTACTAATGAGCGCCGCCCGCCTAGCCGTTGGAACCGGCACTAATGGTCACATTAGTGCCGGTTCAGTTACAAACCGGGACTAATATAATGTGCTTCACATTAGGCCCTTTTTCTACTAGTGTGGGCGAGCCCTCCCGGAAGATGACGACATTCCTTGGCTTCCATGGGTCCCAGCAGCAGAGCAACGTAAAGGCGTCCGGCGAGGCATCCCGGATCGCCGGAGAGACATCAAAGAGATGGAGGTTGCGAACCGCCGCGCCGTCGATGGGCAGGCGCAAGGTGCCCCAGAACGCGCGCGAAAAGGGATACCTGAAGATGAGGTGGTCAGCAGTCTCCAGCGCGGCGTCACACACGGGGACACGCGGCAGCGAGCACCACTAGCCTCGACGATGGTTTTCTTCAGCAGGACGTTGCGGGTGTGAATCCGAGACAGGGGAGGAGCCAGGCAAAGAATCTGACCCTCGAGGGCGCCGGCGAGCCCCACAGGAAGGCCGCGTTCTCCGCATGCACGCCACCGAACCGAGACAGTTTGCACGCTTTGCTTGACGCAAAACCAACATGCCCGACACGACAGAGCACATGCCACTGGGGGAAAATATCCTGTGTTCCGAAGGATTCCGTGCTCCGGCTGCACCCTTAACATCTGGAACGTTGGGGACAGAATAAAGGGACAAGATGGAACCCGAACGCCCCACCCTTCAGTTTTTGCAAAAATCACCTCAGCTAAGTACAGAATAGGCGTAACCTTCTCCAACCTGTGCTGCCCCAATCTTGGGCGAACACGAACAAAATAGAGCTCCGGCGGCGGACCTCGCCGTGTGCTGTGTTGCGCCCTCACTGTGGTCCGACGTACAGAGGAAAGCCCGCCCCATCCCCGCACCTCCGTTCTCCACCTCCGCGCCACCCTCCAACCCACCCCCTCACTACACCTGGCGCCTACCTCCGCCATCCGCCGGCGGCTAGATCCGCCGTTCGCCGATGCCGGAGAAGAGAAATCAAGCCATCAGGTTCAGGTATCCTTTTGGATGTTACAGACCTGTGTTTTTATTTGTGTATTTCGGTTCTAATCCATCACCCCTTTATGCTGATTGTGTTAGATGTAGCTAATCTTATTTGAGTAAAATGTGGTGATCTCTCTCTGTATCAGGACGCAGGCAATAATCACTAAAATAACTTGCTATATTGTGCTTCGACTACATATTCGATAAATTGCAAATAGAAAAATGTCTGCAACTTATGGCCTGAGATGAATTTGAAGTAATTTTAACTGGGTTTGAAGTAAAATGTCAGCAATTTACGTATAGAAAAAATGTCAGCAACTTAGAATATTTAGTTTTGTGTGTGATGTTGATGAAGCACGTAGAACTTGTACAAATTAATGGAGGTTAATAGTAGCAAGTCCATGCACATCTAGTCAGGTCATTTGTATGTGGTTGAATCGTTGGTTATATTGTAGAATCAATCATGCTGACACAACCAAGAGAGAAAATGCAGTATGGATAAGCAAGATAGTTTTCATTAGAAGGAAAGGAAACAATAAGAAAAGACAAGCTAGATGCAACATAATCCATATTTCTGCAAGTTTTGGTTCAGATTCCTTTCATTTTGTTCATGTTCATCCTAATCCTATAGTGGATGAAGACTGAATAGTCCAAAAAATATAAGCTACTGCCTGAACATTTATGTTTGTTTGTTCTGAAATCAATGGATGCAAGCAATCATACAACGGTTAGTTTCATTCATCCTCTGCTACTATCTCTCTCTCAAGGACCGACCAGCATTCCAGTTAGGATGGAGTTAGTAACCGGCATATAAGCAATGAATTTGCACTTAATTAACTAAAAGGAGCCAATTAAGCAGTGCATGAGATGGTTTTGGCGGTCGTTGGGTCCATGGAAGTGGACAAAGAACTCGTGCGGGGAAATATATGCTGGTGTACTCAGGAATGTTCTTCATTAGCACCATTTTTTCTCTTTTTCTTTAGTACATCTAAATGTTGCATTAGACATTTTCTTTCTTCGCTAAGCCTGTGACTTACTTTTTAGACCTCATTGACAAGCTAATTAGGTGCACCTGCATGTAGTGTCTTACACTTTTTGCTGCGTCGAGCAGGGAATGATGGAGTCAATGACTAGTATTGCTCCACGTGTCAGGTCAACTATAGCGATTGGACTTGAAGATGATGCCAACAATTTTTCCTTGGTATTTCTTTGTCATATTACTCATGTTTCATCTGTGCGTGTCACACTTGACTTAAGTTCAAACAACATTGCTAGGTCCAAACGAGATTCGGCATACATGATGAAGATTGTTACAGCACATCGAAAAGAACAAGTAGCCTACCCGCGTGAGTAAGTTTATTACTTAGTGATTTCATTTACTAGTTTAATGGGTTTCAGTTCTGGAGCTAATCCATTGTGTTATACTTACGCAGGGGTCAACTTACGAGCCAGAATATGATGACAGCCTACAACCCTCAATTGGAATGCGATTTGATAGCTGGGAGGCAGGTTTGACATTCTATAGAATGTATGCTCATGAGGTTGGCTTCTCTGTACGCATATGGACACAACACAAAGGAGAGGGCGGTGTAATAATCTGGAAGAACTTTGTTTGCGCAAGACAAGGTTGGAGGAAGAAAAAATCAGTGGATCTAGGTCAAGTTACTCAAGAAGTGGAGAGAAAAAAGGCTAAAAGAAATATCAAGATAAGCAGATGCGGTTGTGAGGCTATGATGGGATTGAAGAGGCAAGATGACAACAAGTACGTGGTCGTCCAATTTGTTCAATCGCACACCCACCAACTTGTCTCCCCAAGTAAGAGGCATCTCATCAGGTCAAATAAAGAGGTAACTAGTGATTTGAGAAACAAATTATTTACATGCAGTAAGGCATTTCTTGGCACTTCAAAAACTTTTCGCTTGCTTAGCATAGAGAAGGGTGGGCCAGAAAATATTGGTTGCACAGAACGTGACTTACAAAACTGTCACCTTGATTTAAAGGCAGCGATTACGGGGGCAGATGGACAACTTATAGTAGATATAATGGAAAATAAAAAAAGGCCAATCCAGCATTCTACTTTGATTACCAGGTAGATGAGAACAATAAACTGACAAATATTTTATGGGCAGATAGCATATGTAGAAAGAACTATTCATTATTTGGTGACTTTGCATCCTTTGACTCTACATATCGGTTTAACAAGTATGACCTGGTATTTGCCCCTTTTACTGGAGTTAACCATCACAAATCTTGTGTTACATTCGGTGCTGCATTTTTGTCAAATGAGAAGATTGCATCATACAAATAGTTATTTCAGACTTTCTTGAAAGTGATGTGTGGGGTTGCACCAAAACTAATCATAACCGACGAGGATCAAAGCATGAGAAGAGGAATAGAAAATATATATTTTCCAAACACAAAGTATCGACTTTGTATGTGGCATATTCTGATGAAACTCCCTGAAAAGGTTGGACCCATCTTGAGAGACAATGAATATTTTAAACCACGATTCATGGCATGTGTCTGGGGATCAGAGACTCCAGATGAGTTTGAATCACGGTGGTCCTCAATAATTTCTGAGTTTGGCCTAGAGGATCATGAATGGTTGAAAGAGAAGTATGGTTTACGTGAATAATGGATTCCAGCATACTTTATGGAGTTCTCCCTTGGTGGAATATTGCGTACATCATCTAGATCTGAGAGTGAGAATGCATTTTTTCGACACTTCACTAACCGAAAGCTTGCCTTGATTGAGTTTTGGGTAAGATTTGAAACCGCTTTGGAAGAGCAACGACAAAAGGAGTTGCAAGAGGATAATTGTGCACTTCATACCTTGCCAGTACTCGAGACTTACTGGGGAATTGAGGCTCATGCCAAAGAAGTGTGTACTCACAATATTTTTGTTGGTTTCCAACGTGAGGTGGTGGCTGCTAGGGATCGTCATCATGTCAAAACCATTTAGCAGGTTGGTGATGTCCAAACCATGAGCATTGGTGACCTTAGTGGAAGGATAAGAACAGTCCACTTCAACACTAATACAAAGGCTGCACAATGTACATGTCGAATGTTTGAATCATTGGGCATCCTTTTCTCTCACATCATTGTTGTCTTAAAGAATGATGGGTGTAATGAAATTCCTAGCCAATATGTGCTGCATAGGTGGACTAAAATGGCTGCACGACATCTTTGCTATGATGCCAATGGACATGAGCTGGAAGGGTCATCTACTTCTCTTTCACCTACCATCAAGAAATTGTACTCACAAACATGCTCGCAGTTCAGCTTGGCATTACATGAAGCTAAACATTGTGAGGACAAGATGGAATACTTAAACAAAGTTGTTGCTGATGCTTTTGCACACTTGAGGCAGACAGTGCCACTTGATGAACAAAGTAAAGTTCAAGAGTTTGAATCCTTTATTGGAAGGACATCCCCAAGCATCATCAATATTCATCCTCCTGATATCGCAAATACAAAGGACAGTGGCAAGAGATTGAAGAGGGGTTCAGAGGAGATCATTAACAAAAGGAAAAAGGTCAATTAACCATAATTTAAATAGTATATCTTCTATCATGTTTTCATAATATGATTTCCTTCTTGTTTGCAGAGCAAGTAGCATCCAAGAAGGTTCAACATCAACATATTATTCTACTTAACGAGGCAAACATGACAGGGGTATTTATATTTTGCTCCTCATCGGTTAGAACATGTTTAGTATATTTGCAAACCTTTGACTTTTACTTGTTTAATATTTTGCAGCACAACCCACCCAAGGGAGCGGACAACCTTTACTTCGTGTTAAATAATGGATGAAAAATGTGTTTGTTAATGTGATATATGGACCTAGTTCAAGTACACCATGATGAATCTGGCGCAATATATGTGTACCTACTAATCTTCTATACATTGCTTGTAACTGCTGGCTGCAACTCTAGTTATGTGCATGTGGATTAATGTGTATTGTTATGAATGTCGTTCACAAAGCATTCAAACTGTCGTACTATGAGCTATGAAATGTTGAGATGGTTGTTGATGTGTTGCCTTCTAAGTTCAAAAAGGCGTTTAACGCACCTGATGTTCTGGTCTTTGCATCTTTGGTGCGGGATTTATGAATCCAAATCTTGGTTCATGGACTTACTAGTTCTTTATTTTCTTAGAACTAGCTTTACCTTCTCAAATAAACTTGCTGAATGAGGTTCATGTAATGCACTTCGTATGTAAAACATGATTCTCTTTGTACCATGGAGTTGTTGTCGTATTTATCCGTGTTGGATGAATGCATCATCATGAGACAACAAGCAACAGAGGTACATGATGTCTTTGTTGATTCTGTTCCAGAACTGGGGTGGCACAGCTTTTGAAGATATTGTATTAAACCTTGGTCATTCTGTATCTATATGGGGGGCTTTCTGCAAATTTGACAAGATGAGTCCTCCACACTCCATCCTGTACCTAGATTTTCAATCCGACAGTTGTGCAGCACACGGTACAGCCGGAGCGCTATGTTCTCAGGCCACTGGCTGTCGTGCAGGCAGTGTCATTGTTTCGCGCCCAATGAGCGCCAGCAGCACCACGCGTTCACGGGCGGCGGCCGCATGGAACGCATGGAGAAAGCATGCGTGAATATCTGGAATATCTTTGTGGAGGTCTGGTCTCTGCTGCAGGCATTACCAAGAGCGAGCTTTACATATGACGAAATTAAACAAGCTTCGACTCTTGGAGACTCTGGCTCTTTATTTATCGCGGGCGAGGGTCACCGGTCTTGTAATAAACTGAATAAAAACACCGAGTTAGCATCATGAAACAGTGAGACAAATTAGGAAACGCTGGGAAAAAAAGAACACAATGCAGTTTGACACTTTCTAAACACACAACGCATTGTATATTTATAACTGATGAAATGACACCAAGTAGTTTAAAATTTTGCTAAAATGCCATGGTTGCATATTTTAGTACTCCCTCCATTTCAGTTTACAAGTCCTGCGCGTATACCTAGGTTGTCAATTCTATCACTGTAATATAAACTATATAACACAAAAATTATACCGTTTGAAAATAGAATATCTGAAGTTTATATTGGTATATTTTTTGTAATATATGACTTGTATTAGGTTGGTCAAATTGACAACCTAGAAGTACGCGCACGTCCTGTAAACTAGAGAAAGGGAGTAGTGTTTACCTTAATAAACAACTAAACTGGATGTGAATAGTGCAGTCCAAAACGGGACAGGAAGAAGTTCGTCCGTTCGTGACGGTTCGGTTCGTTTCCCGCGACTTCTGTGGCAACTCCACAGCGACCAGTGTCGGCAGCTCTTGCCGTCAATCTTCAGACTCAAATCCACCGAATCTCTAAGATTCCAACGCGTTGTGCTGGTCCGGCGAAGCATCAACGAGATCCAAGCAAGATCTTCACGCCCCTGACTAGCTCTCTCCATCCCAAGCCAACTCCCTCTCGTCCGAAGCCCTTGATTCAAGGCACCGCAGGAGCCACTCTAGTTTCTTGCAGCGGTGGCGGGGCGATTATCGGTGTTTGGTGTGGCGACACAAGCCCAGAATCTCCAGCTAGGCGGGGTTGCCATGGGCGACAGGACGGCCCCTGTTTTGGACTGGGTAGACGAGAAACTGTAGAGTTTGAAGCTGTCAGATGCAGAAAAGAGAAGCATAAAGATTGGAAGGAAACACACCTGCTCATCGACGGTGGGAAAGCTCCGGGCTGTGGGTAAGCTCTTCTCTGAAAGACCAGCTAAAGCAGAATATTTAGGAAGAACGTTAGGCAGCATCTGGAGCCCTTTCACTGGAGTGGATTGTAAGGATTTGAATAGGAATCGATTCCTTTTCTCGTTCCATGAAGAAGATAGTAAAAGGAAGGCTTTAAATAATGGACCGTGGTCGTTTAATAAGGAGTTATTAGTGATGGAAGATTTTATGCCAAGCAAAACAATTGATGAGTATGAATATAAGACTATCCCCATATGGGTTAGAGCATATGGTATTCCTTTGGGAATGATGAACACAGAGGTAGGGAGTCTGGTGGGAGAACAAATTGGAGAGGTCTTGGATATAGACATGGATGATAATGGAAATGCCATGGGTAAATTCATGAGAATCAAACTCCGGATGGATATAACAGTCCCAATAATGAGGCTCACCACTTTAGAAATCGAGGAGGATGAGGAGGAACATGCTTAGACATATGAAGAAATGATGGGAGTCGACGAGAAAGAGAACAAGGAAAAGAAAGAGGGAAAAGATGGAATATTCGTTTCTGAGCTCGAGCTCAGATACTCCCGAAATCCACACCACAAGATTGCATGCAGATCTGTGCTCTGCTCTGTATTTATAGATCGTATATCCTTTTATTTAAGACAACACAGTCGCGCATTGAATGCGACCACACGTCGCGCTGTTCACGCGGACCAGGTACACCTTACACGGCTCAGAAACTTTTTATGAGCCCGCCTGAGCCGTTCACGCGGACGGACTCACAAACGAGGCCGTCTTAAATGCATCTCCCCACACCCTCAACTGCACCAAACCATACCCCAAAAATATCAACACCCCCGTTTGTTCTTACTCACTTTGCATTCTGCTGCCATGTCTGCTTTCTCTTCATCCTTCCTCCCCGTCCCGTCAGACTTCCTCCACCCTTTCATTCCCTACCAATTCGTTTAGACAATAGCAAACTTTCTCACCCGAGTCTCCAATCCGCCGCCAGAGCCACCACCTTCGGATCTCATCGTCGTGCCATTACAAGCAACGCTAGCTTATAATGGTTTGAATGTTGAACAATGGTGGAAGGCAGCAGGCGAGCTGCCGGACGGTATACTCTTATACTGCTTTGAGGGATGACATCCTGTGAACTACTCCTTCTACCAGTTTAAATTTTGAATCTACCTGGGTGAACAGCCTCCCAATCACCGGGCAAGCAAACTGTTGTATCCTGCATGCTATCCAAGTATCAGCACCAACCACATTCAGCATGCAAGTCCATGATCTGAACCTAAGACTTAAAACACTATCTTTTTGGTGGCGACCACAAATATGATTCAGGGACGAGCTGGAACTATGCCAACAGGACAAAGCAGTAGTTCTAACGATCAATTATCCAAATTTAGTAACAAAGAACGTGTCACTCCAGTGTTACATCGTGTAAGACGCCTCTGATATCCGAGGAACAAGCGTGGAGCAATTCTCTCTGAAACACACACTAGAAAATCCTCAAAAGAACTACAATACAGCTAATGCAGAGTAGAAATTAAACATTCAAAACTCATTTCTCAGCAGCACTGAGTGGCCTCGTGCAACTGTTCTGGCGGCGCCCTTCCATAACGCAGTTTTCGCACTCCCCTGGTTTCCGTGGTTTCTTGGGAACATCCCCTCTTTCTGGGCTGATAGGTGATAGTACACTTGTGCCCCTTGTGCTGACAGATGCTGCAAAACTTATGCTTACTCAGGCCCTCGTATGGCGCCTTCTCCCTGCTATTTGTCAGACTGTCGACCCGTCTATGTTTTTCTGGAGCTGCTAGATGCATTCACACTAACAGAGTGCCCACCACTATTGCATTGGTCAGGCCCGTTGCCCCCAACAAACACAGCCTCCCATTTCCAGGAAATCTACCACTGCCCAAACTTGCCATAAGGTCCTCAAAGCCCGAACCATCCCTCTTCTGTGCTAAAGGTGCGCCACTCACCAACAAAGCTTCCAGGCCAGCAAACGTGTGCTCGAATGATTCTGCACTAGCATCGCCCATCTGTTCAACTTCCATGGCTTTCTGGTATAGCATCGAGCTCCTGCAAGTGAAGGATAAGTTCACTGAATGGTCCTTCTGGTCATGCACCAGATGTTGAAGAAGTATGTCCCTCGCGTCCGTGTTCCACCGCTTGAGTATGTGTTTCACAGGGATTTCCTCCAGATGAAGTATATCCATCACCTGTGCATTAGAATATGTTTACATTCCTTGTCAAGAAATTCATTTTCTTCACACAAGAAGAAATATTTTGTGAAGGTAATTTACCCTTAAAACATGGCTGCATAGCATCCCAGTATGCTCGAAATGGCCACATTCACATATAAACTCTGATTGATCTTCATTTATGTTCACCTCACACTCCACTCTGCTCCATTTATCTCTTTTGGCTGCATTGTTGTGTGTTGCAACATATTTCCTCATCTTCTCTACTTCCTTCACATTGTACGACATCCCTTCAATCAGCAGGCGACCAAACTCCTCAAACATAGCTCTAGACTAACTTTACTTGCATGATGCTCTGTCCCCAAATTCGTCCTCCTGACAGCTCCACCCTATCATAACATTTTTCAGTTTTTGGTTAGTAGGTGAATCATGTAATCAAATGACTGCCATTTTAATGAATTGTACATGCTTTCATGTCAGGCATGAAAATGTATGGAACAAAACATACTTACCAGCATCTCTTCCTACAAACATAATTTACATTCATCCAGTTAATCTGCAACACTAATAATTTGTCAAAAGATGATGAACGTGATCCTGACTTTAAAAGAAGGCACCTCTATTGCAAGGGCTGCAATGCCACGACTTACTATTTAGATATGATAAAAAATTTACTAATGATTTTTGCAAAAGCAAACCAATTTTTTGGCAAAACGCTGCGCAGAAGAGACGAAGATGTAGTCACAGTTGAACAATTACAGGACAAGAATGGGAGGTTTGGGTGCAGACCTTTTCGTCCATCTATGTGCCTCCAGATTAACTCGGTCAGTCGACTGCGCTGACCGAGATGCATCCGGATGCCGGCGGACACCAACTCCTTCTCTACCAGTCCCATCGCCGCCGAGCTGCTGAGCTCACTCAGACCCATCATTCGAGTCTTCAGGAACGGCAAGGCCAGCTCCATTGTTGGACAAGAAGACCATAGGAACCGGATCTGGCTGCCCAATGTTGTTGGCGTACTCCTCTCGCAATGGGAACCTGCAAGAAGACAGCAATGGCCGCCACCAAGTTCTGTTCGTCAGGTTTCTTCCATCAGTTGGACCGGCTGCAGAACAAATCACAATAAAGTTCATCCAGATCTGCCGGAACTAACCTGTCATCGACGTCGAGCAGGAAATTCAGCCCAGAACCCTCCATTTTTTTCGCGTGGCCGCCGGTGCAGCACGAGCGCCGCCGCCAAGACCTACTCAGAACGGGGACACCTTATCTGATCCCTGGCTCGGCTGGGCTTCTAACGATCTGGACCAGGGACCAAAGTTATCGTGCGCAAACGCCGTCGGACCCATACGTTCTGGGCCCACCAAAGAGCAACTGTTTCATACAGTATTCCACCGTATGCCCCTTTTTTCCCTCTCGCTGTCAGGCGCCCCAGAGCGAATTATGTGGATCCCGAGCAGGAACGGACGCCACAGATTTCAGGATCCCTGAAAAGATAAGCTTATCACCCATAAATACGAGCATCTCCCAGATTTTTGTTATAATTGTGGCATCATAAGTCATAAGGAGAGGACGTGCCCAAACAGAACCGAGAGAGAGGGAGGGAGACAATTTGGTCCATGGTTGCATGCGACGATTTTTAGGGGGAGCTCCAATGAAGAGAAAGTTAGGAGCTCAAAAGACAGACGGGATTTCTGGTTAACAAACAGTACCGGTAGCTGTGGCAGCAAGCAGGGAAGTGATAGCCCATCTTGGAGGGAAAATGCATCATTAGGTAGGGATGAGGATAGACCAAGAAAAGGTGAGGAGAATGAAATAGCATGTCCCTTGAAAACAGACCAAGAAAACAAAGTTGGGTCTGCTGAAGTAAGGAAGTTGTCCTTTGAGGATAAAACACATGTACCAGGGACAAAGTGTAAACATGTAGAATCTGGCATGGAGTCTAAAAATACAACTACCGCTGAAACGGTTCTGATGCTACAAGCTAAAGAGACTACTAATAATAAATCTTTGGTAGTGGAGAATTTACATGAAGACAAGGGGGGGCAACAGAAGGAAGATGAAGGCTCAAACAAGGGTGATACGTCCATTTTGCATCATGCTTTTATATCGATATTTATTGCATTATGGGCCGTTATTACACGTTATGTCACAATACTTATGCCGTTGGGTTCTACACTCTTACTTATCGAAAGGACTACGATAGATCCCCTATACTTGTGGGTCATCAAGACTCTTTTCTGGCGCCGTTGCCGGGGAGTGAAGCGCCTTTGGTAAGGAAAAATTTATATAGTGTGCTGAAATTTACTGTCACTTGTTACTACGGAAAACAATCCTTTGAGGGGCTTGTTTGGGGTATCTTCACCTCGTCCGGAACCACAATTAGCTACCCCTTGATACGTCTCCATCGTATCTACTTTTCCAAACACTTTTCCCCTTGTTTTGGACTCTAACTTGCATGATTTGAATGGAACTAACCCGGACTGACGTTGTTTTCAGCAGAATTGCCATGGTGTTATTTATGTGCAGAAACAAAAGTTTCGGAATGACCTGAAACTTCACGGAGATTATTGTTGGAAATAATAAAAATACTGGCGAAAGAATCAAGGCCAGGGGGCCCACACCCTTTCCACGAGGGTGGGGGTGCGCCCCCCCTGCCTCGTGGGCCCCCTGGAGCTCCACCGACCTCAACTCCAACTCTATATATTCACGTTCGGGGAGAAAAAATCATAGAGAAAGATTCATCACGTTTTACGATCCGGAGCCGCCGCCAAGCTCTAAACTCTCTCGGGAGGGCTGATCTGGAGTCCGTTCGGGGCTCCGGAGAGGGGAATCCGTCACCGTCGTCATCATCAACCATCCTCCATCACCAATTTCATGATGCTCACCGCCGTGCGTGAGTAATTCCATCGTAGGCTTGCTGGACGGTGATGGGTTGGATGAGATTTATCATGTAATCGAGTTAGTTTTGTTAGGGTTTGATCCCTAGTATCCACTATGTTATGAGATTTCAGATCTGAACCTATTTTGTTTTCATGAATACATGTGAGTTCTTGATCCTATCTTGCAAGTCTATAGTCACCTACTATGTGTTATGATCCGGCAACCCCGAAGTGACAATAATCGGGACCACTCCCGGTGATGACCGTAGTTTGAGGAGTTCATGTATTCACTATGTGTTAATGCTTTGGTCCGGTACTCTATTAAAAGGAGGCCTTAATATCCCTTAGTTTCCGCTAGGACCCCGCTGCCACGGGAGGGTAGGACAAAAGAAGGAGAAAGGCATTCAGGCACCGCAAATCCAAGAAACTCCGAATACAGGCCGGCACGAAAAGTGAAATGACCAAATTGCTGGAAAGAGGAGTGAGCTGGGGCAGAACTTGAAGCACGGGAGAAGGAAAAAAGAAGTATACAAGGGGCCGTCCGTCCTACAGCTGCCCGAAAAGGAACTGCAGTAATCTTGAATAGGAATCCAAAAAAAGGAAAAATTGGGTCTATGTTCAATGGAAAAAAATTCTCAGGAAGAAAAGAGAGAGAAGTGGAGTAAAATGGATTCAAATGCCGCATTGCAAGGGCAATGCGGTTGGTTCTTTGCGCCGAGTTTTGGGGAAAAGAATAGAAGAAGCATCTGACTCTTTCATGCGTACTCCACTTGGCTCAATAATTACCTTTCTTTTGTCTCTATCTTTGGACTGAATCAGAATCAGAAGAAAAGATGCCATGCAAGTTCTTTTCCATAAGCACGTATGACTATATTTGGAATACATGCCTACATTACATTGATGAATTGGAGCTAGTTCCGTGTCACCCTATGTTATGATTGTTACATGATGAACCGCATCCAGCATAATTCTCCATCACCGATCCAATGCCTACGAGCTTTTCACATATTGTTCTCCGCTTATTTACTTTTCCGTTGCTACTTTTACAATCACTACAAAACCCAAAAATATTACTTTTGCTACCGTTACCGTTACTTCCATACTACTTTGCTACTAAATACTTTGCTGTAGATATTAAGTTATCCAGGTGTGGCTGAATTGACAAGTCAGTTGCTAATACTTGAGAATATTCTTTGGCTCCCCTTGTCTCGAATCAATAAATTTGGGTTGAATACTCTACCCTCGAAAACTGTTGCCATCCTCTATACTTGTGTGTTATCAAGACTATTTTCTGGCGCCGTTGCCGGGGAGCATAGCTCTATTCTTTGAGTCACTTGGGATTTATATCTGCTGGTCACTATGAAGAACTTGAAAGGCGAGAAAACAAAAATTTATCCCTCAACTAGGAGGGGAGGTAAGGAACTGCCATCTAGCTCTGCACTTGATTCACCTTCTGTTTTGAGTAAGCTTGCGACACCTAAACCTGCTTCTCCTATTAATTCTGATATGTCGCATGTCATTAATGATGCCACTTCTGCTATGCATGATACTTATGATGAAACTACTTCTATGCTTGATACTACTGTGCCACTTGGTGAATTTCTTGATGAACAACTTGCTAGGGCTAGAGAGAATGAAATTATTGAAACTGATAATATTGATGAAGGTGATGATGAAGACTCTCCCCCTAAATATGAATTGACTGTTGTGCCTGAGGGCTATGTTATGGATGAAGAAACTGCTAGAGACTTTGTTGCTTGCAATGATAGAAGCGATCTTAAGAAATTACTAGCTAAGTTGAAACAAAAAACTCTGAATGCTAAAATGAAATATGATCCTGCTTATGCTACTTCACCTATCTTTGTTACTGATAAGGATTATGAATTCTCTATTGATCCTGATATAATTACTTTGGTTGAATCTGATCCTTTCTATGGCTATGAATCTGAAACTATTGTGGCACATCTTACTAAATTAAATGATATAGCCACCCTCTTCACTAATGATGAGAAAAGTCGCTACTATTATATCCTTAAAATATTTCCGTTCTCATTAAAGGGTGATTGAGGGAGTCCCGGATTAGGGGGTCCTCGGACAGCCGGACTATATACTTTGGCCGGACTGTTGGACTATGAAGATACAAGATTGAAGACTTCGTACCGTGTCCGGGTGGGACTCTCCTTTGCGTGGAAGGCAAGCTTGGCAATTCAGATATGTAGATCTCCTCCCTTGTAACCGACTCTGTGTAACCCTAGCCCCCTCCGGTGTCTATATAAACCGGAGGGTTTAGTCCGTAGGACAAGAACAATCATAATCATAGGCTAGCTTCTAGGGTTTAGCCTCTACGATCTCGTGGTAGATCAACTCTTGTAATACTCATATCATCAAGGTCAATCAAGCAGGAAGTAGGGTATTACCTCCATCGAGAGGGCCCGAACCTCGGTAAACATTGTGTCCCCCGCCTCCTGTTACCATCCGCCTTAGACGCACAGTTCGGGACCCCCTACCCGAGATCCGCCGGTTTTGACACGGACATTGGTGCTTTCATTGAGAGTTCCACTGTGCCGTCACGATAAAGGCTTGATGGCTCCTTCGATCATCGGCAACGATGCGATCCAGGGTGAGGTTTTTCTCCCCGGACAGTCTTCGTATTCGGCGGCTTCGTAGTGTGGGCCAACTCGCTTGGCCATCTGGAGCAGATCGAGAGCTACGCCCCTGGCCGTCAGGTCAGGTTTGGAAGCTTAAACTATACTGCCGATATCCGTGGAGACTTGATCTTCGACGGATTTGAGCCCATGTCAGGTGCACTGCACAGTCACGACGAGCACGACTTAGCTCTGCTGTCGGACGGTGTTCGGGATATCACACCTGTGGCTACTCCGGCCCTCAATCCGGAGCAGATCGTGCCGTCCGAAGATGGGTGGATAGACCCTGCCACGGAGGCCGCACACTCAGCGGCGATAGAGCCGAATACTGACTTCACCTCCTATGAGACCTCTATTGCCGGACCCTTCGATTCGTCCCCGGCCACGGGCTCCGAACCGCCTGCATCCGTGCCTATCCAGTATGATTGGGCACCGATCATGGAGTTTACCTCCGCGGATATTTTTCAGCACTCGCCCTTGGGCAACGTGCTAGATTCATTGAGGTCTCTCTCTTTGTCAGGAGACCCTCGGCCGAACTATGTCCGGCTCGAGTGGGAAGCGGACGACGAAGAAATTCGCTCCCCACCCACCACCCACTTAATAGCCACTTTCGACGACTTAACCGGCATGCTTGATTTCGACTCCGAAGACGTCGACGGTATGGACGACGATGCAGGAGAGGAACAGGAACCACCGCCCACAGGACGCTGGACAGCCACTTCATCACACGATATATACATGGTGGATACACCCAAAGAAAACAACGACGAGGAATGGGAGGAAGCAGCGAAGGATAGTTCCCTCGAGAAGCAACCAAAGCGATGACGTAGGCGCCGCTCCAAATCCCGCCTCAGCAAAAACAACGATAATAGCGCAAGAAAGAATAATACCCCGGTCGACTCGAAAGGAAACGACGACCACATGGACCCAGGGATGAAGCAGGATGAGCCAGCGGACGGCGAACATAGTACAGAACCGCTGTCCGATCACGCCGACGCCGAGGGTAAAGCTCATCAAACTGTCTCCGGAGATGAGAACAGTCCGGACGACGATGCACACACCATCCCGGAAAGGCACTTGGAACAAGAGAACCTCCATAGAAAGCTTATTGCCACCGCAAGGAGTCTGAAGAAGCATAAGCAAAGGCTTAAGGCCGCGCAAAATACGCTCAACAGCAGATGGAACAAAGTGCTTGACACTGAAGAAAAGTAAAGTGGCAGTCGCCACACAAAAAGCTATCCAAAGCACAAGCTGCTGCCTGAATTCGATGACGAGGCTTTAGAGCCCATTCAGCCGAAAAATAAAATGGCCGATCAGCCGGATCGACCACCCCGTGGCCGCGACAGGGCGGCTAACGACGTCGCTGTCGGTGTCAAAACCGGCGGATCTCAGGTAGGGGGTCCCGAACTGTGCGTCTAAGGCGGATGGTAACAGGAGGCGGGGGACACAATGTTTACCCAGGTTCGGGCCCTCTCGATGGAGGTAATACCCTACTTCCTGCTTGATTCATCTTGATGATATGAGTATTACAAGAGTTGATCTACCACAAGATCGTAGAGGCTAAACCCTAAAAGCTAGCCTATGGTATGATTGTTGTTGTCCTACGGACTAAACCCTCCGGTTTATATAGACACCGGAGGGGGCTAGGGTTACACAGAGTCGGTTACAAGGGAGGAGATCTACATATCCGTATTGCAAAGATTGCCTTCCACGCCAAGGAGAGACCCATCCAGACACGGGACGAAGTCTTCAATCTTGTATCTTCATAGTCCAACAGTCCGGCCAAAGGATATAGTACGGCTGTCCGTGGACCCCCTAATCCAGGACTCCCTCAGTAGCCCCTGAACCAGGGTTCAATGACGATGAGTCCGACGCGCAGATTGTCTTCGTCATTGCAAGGCGGGTTCCTCCTCTGAATACTCCATAGAAGATTTTGAACACAAGGATAGTGTCCGGCTCTGCAAAACAAATTCCACATACCACCGTAGAGAGAATAACATTTCCACAAATCTAATCTGCCGACGTATTTTGCAGCATGACATCACACCATGGCCCGGTCATTATTCGAACCGTCTTTCACAACCAGCCACAACACATATTGTGAGGCGGTTTCCTTGGCACGTCTTGTCGAAGCAGAGATCGTGTCCCCTTATCACGGGATTCTCATCAATACGGGTGTGGGTAACCCAACCGCGCCATCAATTACGGCGCTTGGGGAATAAGAGGATTTACCAGGCAAGTGGGAAGGCGCAGAATCCCTGCTGCCTTTATAAGGGGATAAGGATTCACCCTTTTCACCCACGCCTTCTTCCTCCTTGCTCATCCATTCTTGCGCACTCGAGCTCCAGCACCCAAGTTCGCGTTTTTCTCCTCAAACCACTCCAAGCATGTCCGGAGCGGGAGGCAAGTGGATGGTCTCCTCTGTTACGGAGGAGAACATCACAATGCTGCGGGGAGCCAGATACCTGGCCGCGGATATCGCGCACCGGCTGCCAGATGCGGGGCAGATCATCCCTACTCCAGAACCCCATGAGAGGGTGGTTTTCCTTACCCACTTCGTCCGCGGACTGGGATTTCCCCTCCACCCGTTTGTCCGCGGGCTCATGTTCTACTACTGGATGGACTTTCACGATCTGGCCCCAAATTTCATTCTCAATATCTCGGCGTTTATCGTCGTGTGCAAGGCCTTCCTCCGCATCAAGCCCCACTTCGGCCTATGGCTGAAGACCTTCAATGTTAAACCGAAGGTGGTGGTCGGCCAGCAAGCGGAGTGCGGAGGCGCCATGGTGGGCAAAATGCCCAACGTCACCTGGCTTGAAGGCTCCTATGTGGAGACCATAAAGGGGTGGCAATCGGGATGGTTCTACATCACCGAGCCGCGCGGCACCAACTGGGTGGCGGCCCCCAAATTTCGATCCGGAATCCCCATGCGGCTCACCTCCTGGAAAGGGAAGGGCTTGTCCTGGGGTTCCCCGGTAGAGCTGACCGGACTCCAGACATGCATCAAAAACATGATGAGCAAGAAAATCAAGCTCGTCAACGTGGTCCAAGTCATGCTCTTCCGCCGGATCCTCCCGTGTCAAAGACGGGCATTAAACTTGTGGGAGTTCGACCCGGTCGAGCACCAGATGCTGCAAGAGCTCTTCGACATGACGCACAAGGACGTCTGGAAGGTGTTGTTCAAGGGTGCTGAGGTACCTCCTCCCCTTACTGAGGATCGCGGACTCAGTGCAAAGCGCCCTGCGAATCCGGTAAGTCTTTTATATCTTATAAGATGTTCACTTCCCCAGTATAACTACGCGCGAGATCTAAGCCTCCACGCCGTTTAACAGGACTGGGTAGCGACAGCGGAGCGGATCGATTGTCCGGCTCCCCTGCCCGAAGATCCAGCAGATGCTCTCCTAACGGAGATGCTGGTTCCGGCATCTTATGAGGTGCCGGAGAAGAAGGCCAATAAGAAGGCCACGGGGACCAGGAAGGGTCTCCGGCGCAAGGTTATATCGGACTCATCGTCCGAAAGCACCGAGGCGCACTCCTCCCACGAAAACAAGGAGGAGGAAGAGGAAAGTTCTCGCCCCCCCAGCCGAGGGAGACAAGAAAAGGAAGGCCGCCCCGTCCGGGGCGGCCGAAGGGTCCAAGAAGGGAAGAAACCTCCTTCCGGACAACTCCACCACCGCCGCCTTCAGCAAAGAGGAGTGGTTGCCCAGGGACAAGCCCCTGGCGAAGTCGTAAGTATCCGGATACCATAATAATTCTTGGTATGTTTTATTGAACTGCTTCTCATCACGCCGAACATGATTGTGCAGTCTGTCCCGAGCCCATATCGACGTATCTTCATCGGATGGTTCTTTGGACCCATCGGATCTGAACAGCGATTCACTTCCGACCGCCTCCTCCCCTTGCCCTACGGACAACGTCGAAGTGTTGTATCAAAGGGCACTGAGCCGAGGGGAGGTAGTCCTCGAGGTGCCTCAAGGCGACCTTCCGGATGCTGGGCGCAAGGGGAACAAGACTCCCATGGGCTCTGCTGATGGGGGCAGCAAATTCGGCCCCCAGCCGAATACTGTGCCGGAACCTCCAGTGGTTCCAGACTCTGTCAGGCAACCCCTCGCTAAGAGGGGCAAGCCGCCTGTGCCGATGGCCTCTGTCCATCCAGAGGCATCGGATAACTTGCTGGAAGCGCTTCACGGCGCTTCCATCGACGAAGAACACCGCACTATCATGAGTGCGGTGGTCAAGAAGGTTTAGTCCACCAAGAGCGGACTGACTGAAGCCTGTACCAGCCTCCTAACAGGCTTTCAGGTAAGTATCCAGATTATATGAGAATGTTACCGCATAGACACTAGCCCCTGATGCTCTGTTTGGCGTTCGTGAAGAAAAGCCGAATAGAGGATCAAATAATAATCGCAGGAGTCTAATCATAATATGTCTATGTGCATATGCAGGCTTCACTCCTGGCCGCTGCCGCACGTACTGTGGAGGTCGCCGCACTGAAGCGGGACCTTGAGCGGTCCAAGGAAGAGCTCGGCCTTACCAAGAGGTAGCTCGAAGAGAACAAAGGTAAGTGATACCCCGTCTGTATATTGATAAGAAAAAACAAGCGTGGTTGCTTAGATCATAGGATCGTCATGAATTTTGCTAGGGGCCACGACCGAAGTGGCGACCCTGAAGAAGGCGCTGTCCGAGGCCGAGGACAAGGCGGCCAAGGAGCGCATCGAGCGAGAGAAACAAGAGGCCAGAGTAGGCGAGGTGCAGCAAGAACTCCAGGCCCTCGTCCAAAAGCATGAGTCCTTGGAGCGTGACTCTAAGATGCAAGGGTCCAAGCTTGCGAAGGCCCTTGAAAGCGCACAACATGCCAAGGCTGAAGCCCAAAAGGCCCTCCAGGAAATTGAGGCGGTTAAGAAGATAGCGGCGGGTAAGGCGTTCATTATGCAAAGCAAGCATGTGAAAGAAAATTTCCTTTTACTTACCCGAGTTCGGAGCTCTCCATGAGCGTTCGCAGATCTACCCCGCAGTGTGTCAGATGCCGCGGAGTTCTACCAGGCCGAGGAGGGGAGCTCGACGGAGAAGTTGTTCTGGTCTCAGTATACTGGGACCGAACACCCCATGCCCTTGAGCGACCGGCTGAAGCAACTGGTCGAGCTCCACAAGGCGGCCGAACAGGCCATGAAGGGTCTTATAGTCCAGATGTGGCCTGGCGATCCCCTGCCTGATAGCTACTTCGGCCTGGTGAGGTGGCTTGTGAATGCCTGCCCACGGCTTGAAGTCATAAAGCGGTCTGTCTGCATCGAGGTTGGGCGCAGGGCTTTTGCCCGGGCAAAGGTGCACCGGGCGAAGCTGGACGCCGAGAAGCTGGTGAAGGAGGGGCCGCCGGAAGGCAAGGAGCATCGCCACCCCGAAATGTATTATAACACTGTCCTGAAGGGTTCTCGCCTTGTGGCGGAGGAATGTGCGAAGGATGTAATATTCGAATGAATGTACTGATGTGATCCTGTAATATGAAACGAGTTCATTTGCGCTATGCAACGCTTGTGAATTTAAAATATTACCTTCTGTGCGGCCGTTTATAAAATCTAAGAGTTGGCCACTCGTCGGCTTCTGCCCCCATGTAACTAGTACTGCGGTGTTCGAGATAAACCTGAGCACTCTTTATCCCAATTTTGGGTCCTTCGAGGGAGGTGTTCAGCACAACGAACCAGGCAATCGGACTATAAGGCTTTATGACTCTCACTTAGCCATAGAAGTCTACAATTTTGAATTTTGGCGAAGCCCCTAGTATTCGGAAGGCCGAATTTGGGGCGCTATATACGCCTAAGTCGGGCAAGGCCGACTCCTCGCCCGAAGCGGAAAAAGTCTTGAAGGACTTGAGACCTCTTGAACAGCGACCAACTCTCGCCTTATCATGACAGTCAGTTTTCGGCTTTCTCTACTGAGGTGCTCGTCCGGAAGAACCGGGACACAATCGCAGTAGTTCTCCTAGCGCTACCTTAGCCGATATTGCGGAACGTAAGGTACCAAAACATGGGAGCCGGGCAAACCCAACTATTGACCCAAGACATGATTCGGAGCTGATGCATATAATGCTATAAGTTCGGGGTGCCGCACTGTCGAAAGTGTTCGGACTTCTCACGCCGTATTATGGGGTATACTGAAGCCCCTGGCGTGCTGGTCGTACCAGAATGTACGGGTAATTCAATAATAGACTAATGCTATGCATTGTTATTTAAATAATACGTCGAAGCGTACTAATACAAGTAGTGCAATAAGCAAAAAATAGGACTATTTGACATGTCCTATCCAAGGGCAAGCTGCGTATGGGTATTTAAAACGGGTACTTCGATTCTTATCAGAGACCACCTGGGGATTCCCTTGTACGTCTTAGCTTCTTTCCTCCTTGGTTGTTCCGTCCCGTAATGTGTCCAGCACTCAGACTGCCGAAAAGGGCTTCCAGAGAGTAAGGTCCTGAAAGAGAGAAAATGATAAAGGTATACAACCCCTGGGGCGGTTGAGCCGCATTGTGGGACGTGCCCTGCTCGTGGCCCCGCCTATGCCCATGATATTTTTAGTGCATAATTATGTACGCGCGGCACAGATTTCGTCGCTTGACTGCGATTAGGACGGGGGCCGAATTGCTAGGCGAGCTTTGAACGTGCCAGGCGATCCTGTTGCAGGTTACTCCGGAGTCGCTTGAAGGTATCCGGGGGCTTTATTGCCGAATTGGCGGTTTGCCTTAAAAGGTTGCTTTGTGCCTCTACTGCGAGGGCCGCAGTGTGCTCCTCCGTGCGGAGCGAGCGTTCTGTGTTTCCATTGACTATTATAACCCCGCGAGGTCCTGGCATTTTGATCTTGAGGTATGCGTAATGCGGTACCGCATTGAATCTGGCAAATGCGGTTCGCCCGAGCAGTGCGTGATAGCCACTGCGGAACGGGACGATATCGAAGATTAACTCCTCGCTTCGGAAGTTGTCCGGAGATCCGAAGACCACTTCCAGTGTGATTGAGCCCGTGCAATGGGCCTCTACACCTGGGATGACACCTTTAAAGGTGCTTTTAGTGGGTTTGATCCTCGAGGGGTCTATACCCATTTTGCGCACTGTATCCTGATAGAGCAGGTTCAGGCTGCTGCCGCCGTCCATAAGGACTCGAGTGAGGTGAAATCCGTCGATGATGGGGTCAAGGACCAATGCGGCAGATCTGCCATGACGGATACTAGTGGGGTGGTCCCTGCGATCGAAGGTGATCGGGCAAGAGGACCATGGGTTGAACTTTGGGGTGACTGGCTCCATCGCATAGACGTCCCTTAGTGCACGCTTCCGTTCCCTCTTGGGAATGTGGGTTGCGTATATCATGTTCACCGTTTTCACTTGTGGAGGGAACCTCTTCTGTCCTCCTGTGTTCGGCGGCTGGGGCTCCTCCTCGTCGTCGCTATGCAGCCCCTTGTCCTTGTTTTCGGCGTTCAATTTGCCAGCCTGCTTGAACACCCAGCATTCTCTGTTGGTGTGATTGGCTGGCTTATCAGGGGTGCCGTGGATTTGACACGAGCAATCGAGTATGCGGTCCAAACTAGACGGGCCCGGATTACTTCTTTTGAACGGCTTTTTCCGCTGACCGGATTTAGAGCCACTGAATCCGGCATTGACTGTCGTGTATTCGGCATTGTCGCCGTTGTTGCGGCGCTTGTGTCTGTTACGACGTGGTCTGCCGTTAGTATCCTTTGTATCTGAAGTGCCATGACTTCTTGATGTGTTGTTGCTGCGAGCCAGCCAGCTGTCTTCGCCCGCGCAAAAGCGGGTCATGAGCGTCGTGAGGGCTGCCATAGACTTCGGCTTCTCCTGACCAAGGTGCCGGGCGAGCCACTTATCACGGATGTTATGCTTAAATGCCGCTAAGGCCTCTGCATCCGGACAGTCAACAATTTGGTTTTTCTTTGTTAGGAACCGGGTCCAGAATTGCCTGGCCGATTCCCCTGGCTGCTGAGTGATATGGTTCAAGTCATCAGCATCCGGTGGTCGCACATAAGTGCCTTGGAAGTTGTCAAGGAATGCATCTTCCAGATCCTCCCAACTGCCAATGGAGTCTGCAGGCAAGCTATTCAGCCAATGCCGAGCTGGTCCTTTGAGTTTTAGTGGGAGGTACTTGATGGCATGTAGATCATCACGGCGAGCCATGTGGATGTGGAGGAGGAAATCCTCGATCCATACCGCGGGATCTGTTGTACCATCATATGATTCAATGTTTACGGGTTTAAAACCCTCTGGGAATTCGTGACCCATTACTTCATCAGTGAAGCATAAGGGGTGTGCGGCGCCTCGGGGCCGGGCTATATCACGACGCAGTTCATACGAGTCTTGTCTGCTGTGTTCGGCCCGGCCGGATTTGCTTTTAGTGTATCCGGCGTGACATCATCGTCACGTGTTGGGGCGCGACCCCGTGATCCATAGATCGACCTTGCATGTTTTGTTTTGTTTTCCAATTCGTCTCGCAGGTCCCGCGTGTTGCCCTGGGCCTTGGTATTTTTGTTTGAATGGCGGCGGGGTGCGGGCTGAACTTCCGGCTGATATGCCTCTCTGTCTCGGCCACGAGGTGGCCGATCAGCCGCATCATACGCTGGTGATGTAGGTTTTAATGCTTCCTCCTCGAGTTGAGGTAGCAACCAGCGCTTTGGGTAACTCTTGGTTGGGCGCTCGAGTTCGTATTCCTCGGCTGCCAGGACTTCAGTCCATCTATCCGCTAGCAGATCTTGATCAGCTCAAAGCTGTTGTTGCTTTTTCTTCAGGCTGTTTGCTGTGGCTGTAAGCCGGTGCTTAAAGCGCTCCTGCTCGACGGGATCCTCAGGCACGACAAATTCTTCGTCGCCGAGGCTCACTTCGTCTTCGGAGAGAAGCATGTAATTGTCATCCTCTGATTCTCTGTTTGCTGCCTGTTCCGGAGGGCTAGCTTGTTCATCCTCCCACTCGAGGTCTGGCTGGAGGGGATTATCGTCGTCTTCGGCACTATCCGGAGCGTTATTGTCTCTTATGACGGTATCGCTGCTTTTGCTATGGCGAGACTTAGAGCGGCGCCGCTGACGTCGGTGCTTGGGTTGCTTCTTGGAGGGATTATCCTCCGTTGTCTTATCGCCATCCCCTTCTTTGGGGGTGTCCACCATGTATATGCCATACGATGAGGTGGCAGTCCAGTGCCCTGTGGGCGGTGGTTCTTGTTCGTCTCCTGCATCATCATCCGTACCATCGATGTCTTCGGAGCCGAAGTCGAGCATGTCGGTTAAATCGTCGATAGTGGCTACTAAGTGGGTGGTGGGTGGGGCGCGAATTTCTTCGTCGTCTGCATCCCATTCTAGCAGGACATAGTTCGGCCAAGGGTCTCCTGACAGGGAGAGAGACTTCAACGAGTTTAGTACGTCCCCGAAAGGCGAGTGCTGAAAGATATCCGCGGAGGTAAACTCCATGATCGGTGCCCAATCGGATTTGATGGGCACGGACGCAAGCGGCTCGGAGTCCGTGGCCGGGGAAAAATCCAACGGTTCAGCAACACGGGTCTCGTAGGAGGTGAAGTCAGTATTCGGCGCTATCCCCACTGAGTGTGCGGCCTCCGTGGTGGGGTCCATCCACCCGTCCACCGATGGCGCAATTTGTTTCAGACTGAGGGCCGGAGTAATCGCAAGTGTGATCTCCTGAACACTGTCCGATGGTAGAGCTAAGTCATGCTCGTCGTGATTGTGCGGTGCACCTAATATGGGCTCGAATCCGTCGAAGATCAAGTCTCCACGGATGTCGGCAGTATAGTTCAAGTTTCCAAATCTGACCTGATGGCCAGGGGCGTAGCTTTTGATCTGCTCCAGATGGCCAAGCGAGTTGGCCCGCAGTACGAAGCCACCGAATACGAAGATCTGTCCGGGGAGGAAAACCTCACCCTGGATCGCATCGTTGCTGATGATCGAAGGAGCCATCAAGCCTTATGGTGACGGCACAGTGGAACTCTCAATGAAAGCACCAATGTCGGTGTCAAAACCGGCGGATCTCGGGTAGGGGGTCCCGAACTGTGCGTCTAAGGCGGATGGTAACAGGAGGCGGGGAACACAATGTTTACCCAGGTTCGGGCCCTCTCGATGGAGGTAATACCCTACTTCCTGCTTGATTGATCTTGATGATATGAGTATTACAAGAGTTGATCTACCACGAGATTGTAGAGGCTAAACCCTAAAAGTTAGCCTATGGTATGACTATTGTTGTCCTACGGACTAAACCCTCCGGTTTATATAGACATAGGAGGGGGCTAGGGTTACATAGAGTCGGTTACAAGGGAGGAGATCTACATATCCGTATTGCCAAGCTTGCCTTCCACGCCAAGGAGAGTCCCATCCGGACACGGGACGAAGTCTTCAATCTTGTATCTTCATAGTCCAACAGTCCGGCTGTCCGAGGACCCCCTAATCCAGGACTCCCTCAGTCGCACACAAGTCAGTGCACGATCTATGCGAGGACCTGCACAAAAAAGCCGGTATGGCCAGGTCCATCTACGGATCTAGGAAGCGCGTTCCGGTACAGAAGCATGGCCGCCCAAACGACTATACTGACCGAATAACAGCTCGGAATCAAAACCGAACACTAAAACCGTCAGAATGCCATGACACATCCAAATACAGGGGTGCCGTGCACCCCCTATGCTTCACCGATGAGGTGCTGGATCATGAATTTCCAGAGGGACTCAAATCCGTGAACATAGAGGCATACGACGGAACGACAGACCTGGGGTCTGGATTGAGGACTTTATCCTTCACATCCACACGGCTCGCGGAGATGATCTCCATGCCATCAAATACCTGCCCCTCAAGTTGAAAGGACCAGCTCGGCACTGGTTGAAAAGCCTCCCTGAAAACTCAATCGGAAGCTGGGAAGAGCTTGAGGATGCTTTTAGGGCTAGTTTTCAAGGGACCTATGTCCGACCTCTGGATGCAGACGATTTAAGTCATATAATTCAACAGCCCGGAGAGTCAGCCCGAAAGCTTTGGAACAGATTTCTCACTAAGAAGAATCAAATCATCGACTGCCCGGATACCGAAGCCTTAGTGGCTTTCAAAACACAGTGTCCGGGACGAATGGCCCGCCAGACACCTCCGCCAGGAAAAACCGAGGACAATGGCAGCCCTAACAAGCCTTATGACCCGCTTTTGCACGGGCGAAGACAGTTGGCTGGCTCGTAGCGGCACCAACGACCCAGGCACATCCGAAGTTAGGGATGGCAATGGGAAACCGCGACGCAATAAAAGCAAGCGTCAAAACAATGAAGACAACCCAGACAACACGGCGGTAAACGCCGGATTCAGGGGCTCTCGACCCGGTCAACGGAAAAAGCCATTTAAAGGCAGCAGAGATGGACCGTCAAGCCTAAACAAGATTCTAGACAGATTATGTCAGATTCATGGCACCTCTGACAAACCTGCATATCACACCAACAGAGAATGCTGGGTCTTCAAGCAGGCCGGCAAGCTAAACTCCGAACACATGGGGAGGGAGACACCAAGTGAAGACGAGGATGAGCCTCGCCAGCCGAACACTGAGGGACAGAAAAAATTCCCACCAGAGGTCAAAACAGTGAACATGATTTACGCATCTCACATACTGAAGAGGAGGAGCAAATGCGCACTCTGAGACGTATGCGCCGGGGAGCCCGTCACCCCCAAGTCCAACCCTTGGTCGGCCTGCCCGATCACTTTTGACCGCAGGGATCACCCGAATAGTATCCGGCGCGGAGGATCGGCTGCCTCGGTGCTAGACCCAATAATTGACGGATACCATCTCACCCAAGTCCTTATGGACAGCGGCAGTAGTCTTAATCTGATATATCAGGACACCGTCCGCTTAATGGGGATAGACCCGACAAGAATTAGCCAAAGAAATACTACCTTCAAAGGAGTAATACCTGGCCTAGAGGCCCGCTGCACGGGCTCTCTAGTACTAGAGGTTGTATTCGGTTTTCCCGACAACTTCCGAAGCGAAGAATTAACCTTCGACATCGCTCCATTCCGAAGCGGCTATCACGCACTACACGGAAGAACGGCCTTCGCTCGTTTTAATGCAGTACCGCATTACACTTGTCTTAAGCTTAAGATGCCCGGTCCACGTGGCATCATCATAGTTAGAAGAAACTCAGAGTGTTCCTTATGTGCGGGGGAATATGTGGCGGCTCTAGCAGCCGAACACTGAACGACCTCTCCAACCAGAATAAATGATCGGTCGTCAAGACCGCGGACACGGCTATACGAGTCCGGCGCACCAATAGCTGTAACAGCTCAGATAAACCTGACATTGGGTCGATGGATATACCCCATAGGTGGTGCTAGGGGCTTCCCGCATGTAAAAAGGGTTAGAGTTCGGCTTGACCATATTTAGTTTGCATTTTAATGGTTCATTAAAAATAACCAATTTTTCGCACGAAGACTTTCACCTGGGTTTTTCTCTTTTACAGATGATCATCGTGCTACACCCTTCCAGGATACGGCACAACAGAGACACGGGCGCAGACATGCAACAGGGCCCCGCTCAAAGGTTTATTTTTAGATTAAGATCCTGTGTAAACCTTTTTTACTGTCTCTTGTTGCTTCACACCCTCCGGATAGTCAACACAACCGAGAGGAATGCTAGCGTTATTGGCATTTCGTCACGTCAGACTAATGCACGTACCTGGAAATTCAGGGCTCATTATCGAGGGCGTTACTCAGCCCAGTATATGTTGTAAAGTCCGAATACCTTAGGGAGTGTTCGGCGTCGCGAGTTTGGCCTTATATGCATCAGCTCCGAATCATGTCTTTGGTCAATAGTTGGGTTTGTCCAGCTCCCGTGTTTTGCTACCTTACGTTCCGCTATATCGGCTAAGGTGGCACCGGGAGAACTACTGTGATTGTGCCCTGGTTCATCTGGATGAGCACCTCAGTAGAGAAAGCCGAAAACTGACTGTCATGATAAAGCGCGAGACTGGTCAACCACTTGATGACTCAGCAGAATTTTCGTGATTCCTCCGCATTAACGAAGGACCGGTTTCCCGGTCATGTATGTACGCGCACCGTATTCGGATGAGCGCGGAAGTACCAGGGGCTATATAGTAGCCCCGCCGTCAAACTGCTATGGCTAAGTGAAAGTGTTAAAGCTATATAGTCCGATTGCCTTGTTCGCCGCGCTATCACCTCCTTAATGGACCAAGACGTTGGATCAAGTGTGAATACGCACTTTTCCGAACACCCCCGCATTATGTGCGTGGGGGCTGAAGCCGACGACTGCAAACTTTCAGGTTATCTACAAACATAAACGGCCGCACAGGAGGCATCATAATACTTTCAGGCAAAAGTATAAACACAACCTTTATAATCCAAATAGCATTGTTTTTACAATTGGGACACATGTCACTCGAACATGATACTCTTCGAGCACTGAGCCTCTATTAAACGAGCGCCTTCTAGGACTTCTTCAAAATAGTGCTCAGACGGGACCTGGCCTACGGCCGGACCTCGGGTTGCAATAGCGGTGGCTTCCATCTCTGCCCAGTATGTCTTAACACGGGCAAGAGCCATCCGTGCACCCTCTATGCACACCGACCGCTTTACAACGTTGATATGCGGCACAGCACCAAGGAATCGTTGCACTAAACCAAAATAACTATTCGGCCTTGGTCCCTTCGGCCAAAGATGATCCACGACAGACCTCATGGCAAGTCCGGACAGCCTATGGAGCTCGGCCCACTCGACCATTTGTTCATTTAACAGCAGCGGACGCGTTGGAGCACTGAACTGCGACGAGAACAACCTTTCCACTTCATGATCTTTCTGATCTTTGAAAAACTCAGTCGCATCAGTAGCAGTCATTGCCAAGTCCAAGTACGCGTCTGCAGCACTCCATAATTGATCAAGAGGGGCATACTTCGGATCTCCGAACTTCGTCCGCAACAAAAAGGGCTTCCCAGCCGCGATATCTCCGGCTTGACGGAGCTCCTCCTTCGCCGCTCTGATTTTAGAGCGGGTTTCCTTGGCTGCTTCCATGGATTTCTTCAGGTCAGCCGCATTCGCTTGGCTTTCCTTTTCAAGAAGCTCATATCGGCCGGCGGCATCTTTCTGCTCAACAGCCATCTTGGCTATTTTATCTTTGCTCTGGCGATGAGCAGCCTGTTCGGCTCTTAACTCTTCGACTGCCTTTAGGGCGGCCGCATCACTTCTCCTGGCTTGTTCCTTGGCTCGGGCAAGTTCTGCCCGAAGGGTCTCCACGGCGGCAGCTCCATCTGCAGTCACAACATATTATAGATACTAGCATCATGCTCCTCTTAATATTTGTTGACCACACAAAAATACATACCCTGTGCCTCGTCAAGCCGCTTGTTCACAAGCATGATGTCGGCATTTGCCGCGTCAAGCTGCCGCCTCAGTTCGGCAAACTCAGCAGTCCGGCCAGCCACCGGACCCTCAGCCGCCTGCACATGTAAGCAGCGCGATCATTACCTGGGACTATGATCCTCTGTTTGCCGCCTTTGGACAGCAACCAGAGTCTCAGGGGCTACTATCTGTATAGAGCACACCTAGCGTGTACGGTATTGTCAAAATATATATATTACTTTGTGTTGGGGATATTACCACTGGGCGTAAACCGGCCAGGAGAGGCCGGGTTAACCCCATAAGTAGTTCATCCGTATCTGAAGCCCATGAAGACAGACGGTGACGCTTTATGGAGGCCCAGGGCCCAAAGCCGGTTTAAGGCCCGTAGACATAAACCGGCGTTGATATGTAAACTTGTATTGTAAGGTAGAAGTAGCAGAGACCGAGCCGGACACGATTATGAACCGGCCTCGGGATTTTGTAAACAGACGGGCGTCAACCCATGTATATAAGGGGACGACCCGGCGGCGGTTCAAGAGGAACAGACAACTCGAGACTCAGGCAAAGCGTATTCGCTCCCTGGTCATCGAAACCCCATCAATTCCATCACAACTAGACGCAGGCTTTTACCTTCATCGTAAGGGGCCGAACTAGTATAAAATTCTCTTGCGTCCCTTGTCCGCTTTAACCCCTTTTAGCTAACCCGTAGCGATGGCCCCACGACTAAGTCCTTTCTCTGGGACATCTGCCGTGACAAAACCACGACAGTTGGTGCCCATCGTGGGGCTATCGCATGATGGTTTCAAGTTCTTGGAGGGTAACTTCGAAGGACTCAAGGGTTACACTGTGGGCCGGATGACCAAGAGTCATCGCGGCAAGCTCTACATCGACGATGCAGGCTGGGGCCCCGAGGCCGGCTCAATCGAGTATGGGTACCGGGTCCCCTTTGGTGGCATACGCATCTTCATTGGCAAGATAGACGAACCGGGCCCTGAGTCGGACATCTGCACCGACCTCGTCGAAATGGCTCAGCGTGCGAGATCTGCCCGGGTCAAGCCTATCATGAAGCGTGCCTTCGTGGGAGTTATCCATGGAGGGGAATCTGAGGATAGATCAGAATCTGGTGGTGAGACCGTCATTTATTCCAGCGATGAGTCATCGACTGGAGAGACCGAGTCGCTATATTAGTTACAAGATGGCCGGATTGGGGGCTGTTCCGATGGCGAGAGTATTTCGGACCCCTTTGATCTACCAAACCGGGTGGCGATCTTCATGGCCGGCACGCAACCAGCGCTCCACTCTTCGACCGCAGCGGCGATGATTTTCGGATTAGCAGCGGCGACAACGGCCGGGGTAGGAGGCCCAGTGCGACCGCCAGCTCAGGTTCTATCTGATTTATTTGACGCGTTAGCAATGCTGATGGCAGAGGTTAACCCGGCGGATCAGGATGTACACAATGCAGAAATCACGAAAGTAAAAGACCAGATCACCCAGGCCAAAATCGACTTAGCAGCTAAGGATACCAGGATAGCCGCGGAGCGGGCCGCATTGGATGCACAAGTGTACCGGATTATGCTGGATCAAAGTCCGTCAAACGAAGTCCTAAAGAGGGGGCATCGATCTCGCTTGCCACCGGTTTATGACGCTAGAAATCTCTTTAACACCCCAGGAGCAGGGACCAGTAATCCGCCGGTGGTAAACCGGGCGGAGGCACCGGGGGCAGGGGCGCCGGTTCAGCCATGTTTGGCGGATCCGCCTCGTTAGAACAACATTGTGGAACCACATGTCCCCACGCCACCGGGTCATTATTCTAACCCGATGGACAACATTGTCGCTGCCGCTTCACGGCTGGCGGCCATCCCTATCGAAGGCGATTCTCCGGCAGCGGTCGAGACGCGTCGGGTTAAGGAGCTTCTTCAGACAGCATTGGTTCAACAGGAGGCTTATTCATATAGTCGCGATCGGATTCATTCCACTCCCCGTCCAAGCCGGAGTTACAACAGGCGTATGGATGAACCGGCATTATCAAGCAATGCGCGGAACCGTGATCTGCCCCATGGCCATAACCCGGCGGGTGGTGCTGGTGATGCTCAGGAGGTGGTGGACCGGGCTCGAGCACGTAGAGAGGCCGAGTTAGCGGTGCAACACGAAGCCCGCCAGCTTAGTCCGGTTCGTCCAACCACATCGGTGGAACCAGGAGTTACCTCTAGTTCCTTGGGAGTGCCATGTCTTGTACCAGCGTTGCGCAATGTGCGCCTGCCCAAGGTGCCGAATTACACCGCTGATTTATCCCCTGAAACATGGGTCGAAAGCTATGAGATGGCCATGGAGATGCTGGACGTCGATGATGCGGCATGTGTGAAGTACTTCACCATGATGCTAGAAGGAACGGCCCGCACTTGGCTAAAGAGCTTACCGGCTAATTCTGTCAGATCATGGGCCGAGTTGAGAGCCCGGTTTATTCAGAATTTCAAGGATACATGCAAGAAGCCCATGTTCATTGTGGACTTAGCTGCCTGTGTCTAGGAGGAAGGAGAGTCAACAACCCGTTGGGTGCGCCGGGTTTCGGAGATTTTGCACTCATCGGACCGCATCAACGCTGACACCGCAGTTTTAACATTGGAAGGCAATTGCCGATTTGAACCCCTGAAGTTGAAGTTGGGACGGCTCAAACGTCATTGTAATGACATGGGAACCCTCATGGCTGCACTGGTGAAGTATGCCGACTCTGATAGTACCAAGGATCCCGAGTCTGATGATGATAAGACAGGGAAGGGAAAGAAGAGCGGCAACGCCAAGGGGCAGCACCCCAACCCGGTGGGTCATGGAAACGGCGGTAAGCGTAAAGCGGACAACGGTTTAGACTTTGTGGCTAACACTAATACACACGACAAGGGCCAGCGGCGTATGGGTAAACCGCCCCGGCGCAGTGGAATGCCAAATCCTAATCCGGACCGTTTGTCGTATCTGTTGAACCAGCCCTGTCCAAAGCATGGGACGAAGGAGGAACCGTCCACACACCTCTGGAAAGATTGTTACATCATGCAAGAGTTAAAAAATTCCGATTCCTTCCGGTATGATCATGGATCAGGAGGTGGTTCGGGCTCTGGCTCTCATGGGCCGGGTTATGGCGGAGGAAATTCCGGTTCAGGATTCCATGGCAATCAGGGTAATCAAAGTGGCTATAATCATCAGGGCAATCAGCAGCAGCAGCAGTCGGGTTACCAGAGACCCCCAAAGCAGTTGAATAGCGGACAGTATCATGTCTTCACCACTAGCTTGGACAAGCGCGATCAGAAGCTTCATAAAAGGGTGGTGAATGCCGTTGAACTGGCCGTACCCCATTACTTGCGCTGGTCCGAGTAGCCGATTGTGTGGAGTAGAGAAGATCATCCACCCCGGGTTGACAATCCGGGTCATCTGGCTCTGGTGGTGGCACCTCAGGTGGGAGGTTATAACTTCACTAAGGTACTCATGGATGGAGGGAGTAGCATCAATATCCTTTATTATGAAACTTCCCGTCGCATGGAGTTAACAGACAAAAATCTTAAACCGTCCAATACGGTGTTCCATGGTGTGGTGCCTGGTAAGTCGGCATATCCTGTTGGTAAGATAGCTCTGGAGGTGGCTTTTGGAGATGAGCATGACTCAAGATCAGAAACCTTGACCTTTGAAGTGGTGAAAATCAGCAGCCCGTATCATGCCCTATTTGGACGGCCAGCTTATGCTAAGTTTATGGCACGGCCTTGTTATGTCTATCTGCAGCTCAAGATGCCGGGTCACAAGGGAACTATAACCGTGCATGGGAGCCGCAAGATTGCTCTGGAGTGTGAAGAAGTGACGCAGCTTATGCTGAGTCGGTTTGTGCAACGGAAGAATTGAAGTTTTACAAGGACAATGTTGATCCGGCAGATATGACTTCGTTGAAGAAACCAACTACAGAGCATGATCCGGTCCTGAAGTTTAAATTAGCTGATGAGACTAAGCTTGTTGACTTCGTACCAGGTGATTCGTCCAAGCAGTTCAGCATCAGCGCTAACTTAGATCCGAAATAGGAAGGCGCGCTCATCGAGTTCATCCGTGAGAATCGGGACATCTTTGCATGGAAGCCTTCGGACATGCCAGGTGTACCAAGATAACTCGCTGAGCACACTCTCAATATTGATCCTAAGTATAAACCGGTCAAGCAATTTCTCCGCCGGTTCAATGAAGAAAGACGCAAAGCTATTGGAGAAGAAGTAGCCAGGCTCTTGCCGGCTAGATTTATCGTTGAAGTATTCCATCCTGAGTGGTTGGCTAATCCGGTGCTGGTCGTCAAGAAGAATGGCACTTGGCGTATGTGTGTGGACTACACAGATCTCAACAAAGCTTGTCCAGCAGATCCTTTTGCCCTTCCCCGTATTGATCAAATTATTGATGCTACGGCGGGTTGCGAGCGTTTAAGCTTTTTGGATGCATACTCTGGTTATCATCAGATCAAAAGGGCAGTTAAGGACCAGGAGAAGACAGCCTTCATAACTCCCTTTGGAGCCTTCTGCTATGTGTCCATGCCCTTTGGGCTCAAGAGTGCCCAGGCGACTTATCAAAGGTGTGTGCAGAATTGTCTGCATAAATAGATCGGCCGCAATGTTCACGCCTATGTGGATGATATTGTGGTAAAATCAAGGAAGAAGGAAACATTGATTGATGACTTGAAGGAAACCTTTGATAACCTGCGGGTTTATAAAATGATGCTTAACCCGGCCAAGTGTGTCTTTGGTGTACCTGCAGGCAAACTCTTGGGTTTTTTGGTGTCTAACAGGGGCATTGAAGCTAATCCGGAAAAGATCAAAGCCATCACCTCCTGGACTAAACCAAAGTGTATCAATGATGTTCAACGCCTGGCAGGCCGGATTGTCGCGTTGAGCCGGTTTGTCAGTCGCCTTGGCGAGAAGGCCATCCCTTTGTATCAGATGCTGAAGAAAACAGATAACTTCGTCTGGAGTGACGCCGCTAATGAAGCATTTGAGGACTCAAAGCGGCAGCTGGCTAATCCGCCGATTCTCGCTGCTCCGGTTGACAAAGAACCATTGTTGCTATATGTGGCAGCTAACGCTTGGGCTGTTAGTGTGGCTATTGTGGTGGAGCGCAAAGAGGCAGGAAAGGAATATCCGGTTCAGCGGCCGGTTTACTATATCAGTGAGGTACTCATTGAGTCCAAGCAGAGGTACCCGCACTGGCAAAAACTGGTGTATGGGGTTTTTATGGCAAGCCGGAAGCTTAAGCAGTATTTCCAAGGTCATCCCATCATGGTGGTCAGCTTTGCTCCTTTGGGAGATATAATCTAGAACAGGGAAGCAACTGGTCGGATTGCTAAGTGGGCTATCGAGCTCGGGCCTCACGGGTTGAAATGCATGCCCCGAACGGCGATCAAATCTTAGGCACTTGTGGATTTCATCAATGATTGGATAGAGTTACAAGCGCCAGAAGAGAAGCCGGATCATACTTACTAGACTATTCATTTTGATGGGTCTAGGCAATTGGAGGGCTCGGGGGCTGGAGTCGTATTAACTTCCCCACGAGGTGATAAGTTTTGCTATGTTCTTCGTTTAATGTTCCCTTGCACTAACAATGCAGCTGAATATGAGGCTTTACTCCATGGTCTTCGGATGGTTAAGGAGATGAATCTCAGCCAAGTTAAGTGCTTCGGTGACTCGGATCTTGTGGCTCAACAAGTGTCCGACACTTGGGATTCCAAGGACACACTAATGGCAGCATATCGTCGTGAGGTTGACATTGTTGCAGGTCACTTTAAAGGTTATCAGGTGGATCATGTGGACCGGCGGAAGAATGAAGTGGCAGACGCTTTAAGCCGTCTGGGTTCCCAACGTAAACCGGTTCTACCTAATATCTTCCTGGATGTTTTGCATAATCCGTCCGTCAAGCTCCCTGGTGAAGAGGATTTGGTTGTTCCTGATCTGGAGGCTCAGTTGGTGGCGGTTCTTCATGTTATCCCGGATTGGACGGTTCCATATCTGGCATATATAAACCGGGGCGAGTTACTAGAGGATGAAACTTTGGCCAGGCAGATAACCCGGCGGTCCAAGTCCTTGACTGTTATCAATGGAGAGTTACATCATTGCAGTGTGACAGGGGCGTTTCAACGATGTGTGTCTCCTGAGGAAGGCCGTGAAATTTTGCGTGAGATCCACGAAGGAGATTGTGGTCACCACGCTGGTTCAAAATCTTTGGTGGCCAAGGCGTTCCGTCACGGTTTCTATTGGTTGACAGCTCATGCTGATGCCTAGGACTTGGTCAAAAGATGTGATGGTTGTCAGAAATTCTCAAGGCGCGCTGATGTACCAGCTCAAGAATTGAGGATGATTCCAATCACCTGGCCGTTTGCAACTTGGGGGCTAGATATGGTTGGGCCTTTCAAGAGGTCCAAGGACAAGAAAACCCACCTTTTGGTGGCGGTTGATAAGTTCACAAAATGGGTAGAGGCAGAGCCAGTTAGTAAGTGTGACGCAGCCACGGTGGTTCAATTCATCAAAAAGGTGATCTTCCGATTTGGCTTTCCACACAGCATTATAACAGACAATGGTACCAATCTGTCAAAGGGTGCCATGAAGGAGTTCTGTCAACGTGAGCACATCCGGCTTGACGTATCATCAGTGGCTCACCCCCAGTCCAATGGTCAAGCGGAGAGGGCCAATCAAGAGATCTTGAGAGGCATCAAACCCCCGCTTATGGTTCCTTTGCAACGGACGCCGGGTTGTTGGGTCGAGGAGCTACCTTCAGTGTTATGGAGCATCAATACCACACCCAACAGATCGATAGGATACACACCGTTCTTCATGGTTTATGGAGCGGAAGCGGTTCTTCCTAGTGACATCCGTCATGACTCACCTTGTGTAGCAGCATACGTTGAAGCTGACAACGAGAAGGCACGGCAGGAAGCTCTTGACCTGTTAGATGAGGAGCGTGACATCGCGGCAGCCCGTTCGATGATTTATCAGCAAGATCTGCGTCGTTATCATAGCCGCCGGGTTAGAACAAGGACCTTTCAAGAAGGAGATTTGGTGCTTCGACTCATCCAGGATCAGACACATATGCACAAGCTATCCCCCCCTTGGGAAGGACCTTTTGTGGTCAGCAAGAATCTGCACAACGGGTCATACTACCTAATCGATGTTCGAGAGTGCAAAGACTCACGTAAATCGGAGGAGGAGACAAACCGATCGTGGAATATTGCTCATCTTTGGCCCTACTATACTTGAGCTACAGGCTCTGCTTATGTACATATAATGACATTGTATATATTATGATCAATATAATAAACCGGAACCTCAGCTAAAGCGGGGTATCTGTCGTTTTCTTACATCATGTGTGGTTACATGGAGCTTACAAAGCGGCGTCCGGTTTACCCCTTGATTCAACTTCTCAAAGCTTGATATTAGATCACGTGGGGGCTTGGTCGTATCTGAACCATAGCTACACCTCTTGATCGGCGCAATGCCACAGCATCACTTGGGGGCTTGGTTGTATCTGAACCATAGCTACTCCTCTCGATCGGCGTAATGCCACAGCATCATTTGGGGGCTTGGTCGAACCCGAACCATAGCAACACCTCTTGATTGGCATAATGCCACAACATCACTTGGGGGCTTGGTCGAACCCGAACCATAGCAACACCTCTTGATTGGTGTAATGCCAGAGCATCACTTGGGGGCTTGGTCGAACCCGAACCATAGCAACACCTCTTGATCAAATTTGGGGCCTGGCAGCCCGTGAAAAGCCTCGACTACAACGGTTTTATTTGCCTTTTGCTAAGTTTCTTTTTCTTTTGCTAAGATTTGTGATGTTTTCAAACCAGTGTTTATCAACCAGGTTAGGCTGTCAACTAAAAGTTGTCAGTACATGATTAAGTTATAATCCGGAGACTATCAGCCCGGTCTGGTTTTGACTCATAGTCACCAGTATGGAATAAACCGGTGTTTATCACAACCCGGGACGGTTTTATTGTAAACCGGCATTACATAGCAGGAGATACTTTTACTCCGGATTAGGGTTATTACCCTCATTACAAGGTTGGTCAGCCAACACTATGCCTAAAGGTCACAGGTATCATATATTTCCATATTTGGTTATCTTTTACAACCTTGGTTATAAACCTTGGTCATATATATAGTTGGGTATCATGACCCGCCCGATGGTAAACCGCCAGGGCGCTTTAAGTTTCTTATCTGCACGAACAGCTTGAATAAATAGCTATGGATTATGAACATCATATCTCAAGCATGGTGGATTAACACACATCAATTGCAGATAAATATGCACGAAGGCATAACAGACCAAGTGTTTTAACTAGCCTATTACAAGGTGTTTCAGTGCCCAACGGAATAATTGTTTCTCAATAAACATTGCAGTATGGAAGATTAAACCGGCCCCGGGTTATGATCGCTGAGCAGCTTGACCTGACGGCTGCGGATCATCTTGCACAAGTTCATCTTCTTCATCTCTACCCAGCGGCTACAAGTCAACAGTTGTCCAGTCGATCCCAGTTAAAGCTTGGAACACAGCTTCGTCGCTTATAAGGGTGGACGGTTCGATATCAGGGGCATAAGTGTGCTTACGGCTTGGAGGGATCAGGTTTTGAGCCTCAGGAGTTGGTGCAGCAACCTGCTTCTTATTGGTATCATAGCTCGCCTGGTAAAATGAAAGGTCAGCCTCTTCAGCAAGTTGACAAGCCAGTGGACGTACTTCCCGGTTTATGGCGCAGAGATCATCAGTGCCAAACTTTGATCCGTCTTCTTTTAAGCTTGGGTAGCCTTTAGCCACGTCTGTCGGATCAAGATCAGGCACCCATGCTTTTGCCCGGGTTAGTGCGGTCAGAGCGCCAGCCCTTGCAGTAGACCTCTTCAGCTCTTCTATCCGGGCAGGCAGCATAGATAGCCTGTCTAAGGTATCTTTGATCAACGTCGGGGGCGGCTTATTGTGAGAAGCGGTGCAGATAATTCATTGAGCGCCGGTATACAGTTGTTCTATCAGCGTGTAGGCAGCCTTCAGCTTCTTCTAAACGTCAGAGCCCAGATGACTAATGCGAGTTCCTGCATCATTACAAACATCAGTAAACCGGCAACGCATGGGAAGATATGTTGAAAGTATAAAGCAAGGATGCTTATCGAACACAGCAGCAGTCATGGCATGTATCTGCCGCTTTACACCAGTCAGCTCGTCTACCACCGGTTTGAGAGATGCTTCCGCGTCTTCAGCTCTTCTCCGTAAAGCGGATTTCTCTGTATTCCAATCCGCTCGCTCCTTGGCAAAGCTCTCCTTTAGCTTTTCCATAGCGTCTAAGGCGCTTGTCAGCTCATCTTTTGCTTTGGAAGTTTTGGCCTGTTGGGACTTGATGTTCTCTTGCAGATCAGTGGCTTGGCTTTCCTTCTTGCTCAGTTCAGCCTATAAAGAGATAGATACATAATGAGTTGACAGTACCTATTTAAAGTACCAAGCACATAACAAGTTATGCCCTTAGTACTTGGGGGCTAATGCATTTTTGCTCTTACTCAGAAATTTTTACAAGTCCCAACCACAATACAAGTATTAAGCTTGGCACTTGGGGGCTAATGTGTATTTGCTCATAAACTTCTGATATGGGAATTCTTCTACAAAGTCCCGGTTTAACTTGGTATCTTAAACCGTCACTTGGGGGCTACTGGAGTTGATGAGCTGCACATAAATATAAGAGAGAAACACTTATGAAAGTTACCTCATATCGCTCCTTCATCAAGTTTACCAAACTAGTTTCATAGTCACGGCTGGTATATAGACGGTTCAAGAAGCCAGAGTGAATGTCTTGAGCGTTGAGATGGGCGTAGCTTGATAAATCGGCATTCCATTTGCCTTTGCCGATAGCAGAGAGATCATCCTTGGCAGTATGCTTTGACAAAGCAACAGGATTGCCAGGAGTGGTGTGGCCAGTGCCAGTAATCATAATTTCATCATCTTGGTCATCACCAGCCTTCTCAGGAGTTGGCAGTTTGTCAGTATTTTTGACTGGACTTGCCGGTTTAGTGCCAGTTCGGACAGGGCTGGTCGGCATGGCTGATGGTGTCAACTTCTGCCTGCTCAGCAACGAAGTCATGATCTTGAAGCGGTGGGTCATTCAGCATGGCATCAACATTGGTTTCTTCAGGATCTGGAGTTTTCTCCGGTTCAGCAGCCACATCTTCATCAACCGGTTTATTCAACCAGGCTTTCTTGCTGGGTCTGGGCTTGGCGCTGAGAAAAATAAACATGAGGGTCAGTACAGTATATCAAAATAGCAACATCAAGGGAAAATAATAAGTGCATAGCTCACCCAGGAACTGTTTTGAGGGGTGGAAGCTGTGTGGCCGATGACTTGCGAGAGGATGAGTGTGAGGTACCCTGATAATTTGAATCAGACGGGATAAGAGGTTGGCGAAAACAACCTGCTTTTGGGCATGAAGTATCAATGGGATAAGAGACCTCTGATTGGCGTTTCCGAACCGGACTGTTCGGTAAACCGGCGGAGGTAACTACCTGGCCGCTGTGCCGGGTTGTACGGCGAGCTTCGTGCTGCTGTGTCTTCAAAAGAAAGTTTGGGTCCAAGTAAGCAAGAGGGTGAGAAAATTTTACTTTCCGGTTTGCTTGACGGATTTTTGATGTTGGCAGAGGATCTGAATCGGAGGAAAGAATGGTTACCTCTACGTCCTCAGCGTGACTGCCTTCAGCGTAGTCCTGATAATAATCATTGTCAATGAGATGTACAAAAAATGAACCAAGAGAGTCAAGTTCTACCTCTGGTTCCGGATTACGCACATCGTCATCAGCTGGTAGATCAGAGGATGCAGTGGTCCTTCTCTTGGCAAGTTTCTTAACAACCTTGGTCTTTGGACGAACTGGCTTGACCGGTTTGTCTTGCGGCTTCGCCGATTTGTCTTGTGATGGTTTCTTGTTCCAGAACGGATCATCACCCTGTCAGAAAATAATCACACTTTCAGAGAATATTTGGACAGAAGAAAATTTAGATACAAAGGATTATATGATTCTTACAGCTGGTGGTTTGTTGAAGGTGCAGAAAGGGAGTAGTCCGGTTTGGGCACAGACGGCCTCCGGTTCGTTCAGTATTTTCTTTACAGCCTCAATGACTTCTTCGTCTGTAAGCTGAATGTCAATGTGTCGCTGAGCATCCTTCAAACTCCCCGTGTACTCATACATCAAACCGGGGTGCCGGCTTAAGGGCAGAATGCTCCAGCTTATCCAGCAACGAGCAAGATCAACTCCTGTCAAACCGTTCGCCATGAAGGCTCTAAGCTTTGATAATTGGGGAGCATAGTTGTCCCGTTCTCTTGCTGTCAACCTCTGAGGAAAAGGATGTGTGTTGCTAAGGCGTTCAGGGCGGTAACCCGGCAAAGGATTTTCATCAGATGGAGATGTATCCATGCAGTAACACCAAGTCTGGTTCCACTCTTTGGGGTGACTGTGGAGTTTGGGATGAGGGAAGGTGACTTCCTTCCTTTTCTGAACTGCCATTCTGCCCAGTTCTGTATTGGGTCCATCTGAGAACTCTGTGCGACGGTTTAAATGAAAGAAATCCCGAAACAGTTCGACTGAAGGTTCCTCTTGCAGATAAACCTCACAAAAGACTTGGAAGTGGCAGATGTTGGTTACAGAGTTAGGACCAATGTCTTGAGGGCGCAGTTGAAAACTAGCCAGTACATCCCGGAAATTTTTTTGAACCGGGAGGGCTAAAACCTCGTCTGAGATGATTAGCAAACACGACTACCTCTCCATCCTTGGGTGTAGGAGGATTTTCCGGGCCAGGGACCCTCCAGTGGATGACATCTTTCTTGGATAAAGCGCCCGTTTTAACAAGGTTGTTTAACTGTTCCTCGGTTACTCGAGAGGGAGCCCAATTGCACTCATAGACTTGCTTAGCCATGACAAGGAAAATCTGAAACATGATTATTACCGGTTTAAGATTTATAGTGGACAACTATACAGCGGTATGAGGATACAAGCATATTGGTAAACCAGATTTGGTTATTCGTAAACCGGAGTCTGACAATGGAACAGTGTAATGCATTGACGGTTCAACAGGGGACTAATGGTATCTACCGGGTCATCATTTTTTCTATGAAGTTAAACCGGCCAGTCTGGTATTCAAAGTGTGTAAGAGAAGGAAGAAACAAGTTTCACATCTTGCTATGGTAATTTCAGATCTACCGGCGTAGGAAAAACAAAATATATTCTGACCTAAATTCCAGCGTACTAAAAGTTCACCAAGTTGAGATGAGTAGGATATCAAATAGGTGCTGAAACTACTACCGCGCGAGATCTGTGTGGTTTAAAACTACTACCGCGCAAGATCTATGTGGTTTTTGGATCTAATCTATGGATATAAATAAGGAAAAAGAAGGGCGGCGACGAACACTGAGGAACGACAGGAACCCTAAGTGCAGATCTACGGTAAGAGAAAGGGGAGACTTACGGAGGCTGTTGAGCAGCGGCGGCGCGCGGAGGAGCTCTGGTACGTTCAGGTCGATGCAGCAGCCAAGGTTAGTGCAGCAGTCGAAGGTTGACGGAGGCGGCCGAGGTCGAAGGTTCGGGCGTCGCGAGGATGACGATGAAGCGAAGAGGCACGAGGGGGAAAATGGAAAGACCCCTGGCCCTATTTATAAGGGAGATAAATGACAGGCGTGAAAATCGAGGAGCCGGATTTTTGGATATGAGGCGGAGCTGTCGCCTCAATTGTCGGAGGCTCGTTAATGACAGGTGATGTCAGGGTGGTTTACCATGATCTTATAAGATGATGTCACGGTGGTTTACAAGATTATGTGAAGATGTTGAAGAAGAATTCTTCTTTAAGTGTTGAGGATTGACATGAACCAGTTCAAATCAATCTGGGCCTAATGTTGGGGATATTACCACTGGGCATAAACTGGCCAGGAGAGGCCGGGTTAACCCCGTAAGTAGTTCATTTGTATCTGAAGCCCATGAAGACAGACGGTGACGCTTTATGGAGGCCCAGGGCCCAAAGCCGGTTTAAGGCCCGTAGACATAAACCGGTGTTGATATGTAAACTTGTATTGTAATGTAGAAGTAGCAGAGACCGAGCCGGACACGATTATGAACCGGCCTCGGGATTCTGTAAACCGACGGGCGTCAACCCATCTATATAAGGGGACGACCCGACGGCGGTTCAAGAGGAACAGACAACAACTCGAGACTCAGGCAAAGCGTTTTCGCTCCCTGGTCATCGAAACCCCATCAATTCCATCACAACTAGACGTAGGCTTTTACCTTCATCGTAAGGGGCCGAACTAGTATAAAACTCTCTTGCGTCCCTTGTCCGCTTTAACCCCTTTTAGCTAACCCGTAGCGATGGCCCCACGACTAAGTCCTTTCTCTAGGACATCTGTCGTGATGAAACCACGACACTTTGCGTACCTCAAAGCCTCTTAGCTGGCTCGTAAAAGCTTCATGCAACCCACTATTGGTGGATGAAATCCTCTCAACCACCGTACCCATTAAGGTACGATGCGCCTCTGAGATAGCCGCTTGCTCCAGAAGACCCATCAGTGCGTCCGGTTGTGCACCGGATAGTCCCGGACTCTTTCTGTTGCTCTCCTTAGGACCCGAATACTCCGGACTTCGGGTGGCCGAAGGGTTACCTTCTGGCCTTGGCGGATCAGGAGAAATCCTCTGTGACGACACCTCAGGGTCATCCGCCCTATGAGGCGGGGAGACAGGGGGAGGCATTTCGCTCTCCATCATCTCCGGAAGAAGATCCCTCGAAGACGAACTCTGTCGAGAAGGGCTACGATCCGGACTGCAAGACATACGTCTCGGTTATTGTCCTCGGAGATAAAGCAGGATATATTTACCAAAAGTACTCTTGTTCACTTACAACTCGGTGGAGGGCTGACCCCCTTGCGGGCACTGTGTGGTAAGGTTACCCTCCGGGGCAGGGCCCTCTGGCGAAGGTTTCTTCCCTCGTTTCCAAGTCTTCGGAGACGGTCCTTTTCCTTCCTTGGGGAGAGGTGATTCTAGATTCTTCTCCCTGATTATCCTCCTTCGCGGAGACACTAATTCCCCCGGTTTGGATGCGTAATGTGTGAAGCCCGCTTTCGGCTTCTTTATTCCTCCCTTTATCTTCCCCTAATGGCACTCGATAAGGTGTTTGCTCAAGCATCCTGGCTAGTACAGGATCCGGTGAGCCTTCGGGAAGGGGGGCCGAACACCTGATCATCTTCGCCTTTCTTATCCAGTCTTGGCCAAGAGCGATCTTTTCAGAATGATGTTGTGACAAATAAAAAGACAGCATGTTTGGCCGCAGAATTACTTACGTGGGTATCTGGACGGTTGAAGTTGAGACCTGCATCCTCGGTGGTGTCCGGACACTTTATTCGTGATCCGACGAACAATCCATACATCTCTTCGAGCGTCACGCCGAAGAATCGCTGAATAGTTCACGGTCCTTCCGGGTTGAACTCCCACATGCGGAGAGATCGACGTTGGCATGGCAGGACCCGACGAACTAGCATAACTTGCATTACCTTGACAAGACGGACATCTCTCTTGAGGAGATCTCGGATGCGACTTTGCAATGTTGGCACATCATTAACCGGCCCCCAGTCCAGCCCCTTGTTGACCCATGACGCTAGTTGTGGCGGGGGGCCCGAACGGAAGGCGGGGGCAGCTACCCACTTAGTACTTCGGGGAGCTGTCATGTAAAATCACTCCCGCTGCCATAAGTTGGACATCTCCGGGAAGGAACCCTTTGGCCATGGAGCATCGGCGCCTTTGCTTATTATGGCACCTCCGCATTCTGCGTGTCGCCCATCGATCATCTTCGGCTTCACATTGAAGGTCTTGATCCATAAGCCGAAGTGTGGGGTGATGCAGAGGAAGGCCTCACACACGACGATAAACGACGAGATGTGAAGGATGGAATCTGGAGCTAGATCGTGGAAATCGAGCCCGTAATAGAACATAAGCCCTCTAACAAAGGGATCAAGACTAAAGCCTAGCCCTCGGAGGAAGTGGGAAACAAATACGACACTCTCGTTGGGTTCGGGAGTGGGGATGACCTACCCTTGAGCAGGCAGCCTGTGCGAGATTTCGGCGGTCAGATACCTGGCTTCTCTTAGCTTCTCGATGTCCTCCTCTATGACAGAGGAGGCCATCCACCGGCCTTGAAGGTTGGATCCGGACATGATTGAAGGTCCGAAGCACTTAGCCTGAGCCTTGGGTGTTGGAACTCGGGGTGGGGGAAGGGAAGGATCGAGCGCGAGAAGAAAAGGACAGGACTTGGCCCCTTTATAAAAAGGGCGAATATCAAGCGTCCTCCACGTGGCCGTTTGGAACTTGCCTAAAATCGAGGAGTCATACTAACAAGCACGATTGAGTTACCCCCACCGGTATTGATGAGAATCCCGTGATAAGGGGAACACGATCTCTGCTTCGACAAAACGTGCCAATAAAACCGCCTCGCAACATGTGCAGTGGATGGTTGAGAAAAATGGTTCGAATAATGACCGGGCCGTGGCGTGATGTCATGCTATGAAATTTGTCGGCAGATTAGATTTGTGGGATATTGTACTCTCTACGGTGGTATGTGGAGTTTGTTTTGTAGAGCCGGACACGATCCTTGTGTTTAAAATCTTCTATGGAGTATTTGGAGGAGGAACCCGTCTTGCAATGCCGAAGACAATCTGTGCGCCGGACTCATCGTCATTGAAGCCTGGTTCAGGGGCTACTGAGGGAGTCCCGGATTAGGGGGGTCCTCGGACAGCCGGACTATATACTTTGGCCGGACTGTTGGGCTATGAAGATACAAGATTGAAGACTTCGTCCCGTGTCCGGGTGGGACTCTCCTTTGCGTGGAAGGCAAGCTTGGCAATTCGGATATGTAGATCTCCTCCCTTGTAACCGACTCTGTGTAACCCTAGCCCCCTTCGATGTCTATATAAACTGGAGGGTTTAGTCCGTAGGACAAGAACAATCATAATCATAGGCTAGCTTCTAGGGTTTAGCCTCTACGATCTCGTGGTAGATCAACTCTTGTAATACTCATATCATCAAGATCAATCAAGCAGGAAGTAGGGTATTACCTCCATCGAGAGGGCTCAAACCTGGGTAAACATTGTGTCCCCCGCCTCCTGTTACCATCCGCCTTAGACGCACAGTTAGGGACCCCCTACCCGAGATCCGCCGTTTTTGACACCGACAATGATGCTAAGATATGGTTTAATTCTCTTGATCCTAGTTGTGTGCGTAGTCCCCAGGATATGATTCATTACTTCTCTGCTAAATATTTCCCCGCTCATAAGAAACAAGCTGCTTTAAGGGAAATATATAATTTTGTGCAAATTGAAGAAGAGAGTCTCCCACAAGCTTGGGGGAGGCTTCTCCAATTACTTAATGCTTTGCCTGATCATCCTCTCAAGAAAAATGAAATACTTGATATCTTTTATAATGGACTAACCGATGCTTCCAGAGACCACCTGGATAGTTGTGCTGGTTCTGTTTTCAGGGAAAGGACACCAGATGAAGCTGAAATTCTATTGAATAATATGTTGACAAATGAAAATAATTGGACACTCCCTGAACCAACTCCTAAGCCAACTCCGAAGAAGAGGGGTGTTCTATTTCTCAGTCCTGAAGATATGCAAGAGGAAAAGAAATCTATGAAAGAAAAGGGTATAAAAGCTGAAGATGTTAAGAATTTACCTCCTATTGAAGAAATACATGGTCTTAATTTACCGCCTGTTGAAGAAATATATGATCTTAATTCATTACCTACTGAAGAAACGCACGGTCTTGATAACCTGACACAGGTAGTAAAGGGAAATTCTCTCTATAGATATGATAAAGCTGAAATCCCGCCTACTAAGTTTGCTAGCCAATGTTTGGATGAGTTTGATAACTTTATGGTTAAGCAAGAAGATTTTAATGCTTATTTTGGTAGACAATTAAAACAAAATGCTTATATGATTGAACACTTGGGTGATTATATGTCTAGAGTTAAAGGTGAACTTAAACTCATTAGTAAACATGCTTCTATGGTTACCACTCAAGTAGAACAAGTACTTAAGGCTCAGAATGATTTGCTCAATGAATTGAATAGTAAGAATAATGACTTTGCTATTAGATTTGCTACTAGAACTAGTAAAATGACTCAGGAACCTTTGTATCCTGAAGGCCATCCTAAGAGAATTGAGCAGGACTCTTAGAGAAATAATATTGAGGCACCTAGTCCTTCTAAAAATAAGAAAAAGAAAAATGATAGGACTTTGCATGCTTCTAGTGAAACTGTTGCTGACACACCTGAGAATCCCAATGATATTTCTATCTCTGATGCTGAAACACAATCTGGTGATGAACATGAACCTAGTGATAATGCTAATAATGATGTTCATATTGACGCTCAACCTAGCAATGATAATGATGTAGAAATAGAACCTGCTATTGATCTTGATAACCCACAATCAAAGAATCAACGTTATGATAAGAGAGACTTTGTTGCTAGGAAACATGGTAAAGAAAGAGAACCATGGGTTCAGAAACCCATGCCTTTTCCTCCCAAACCATCTAAGAAAAAAGATGATGAGGATTTTGAGCGCTTTGCTGAAATGATTAGAGCTATCTTTTTGCGTATGCGTTTGACTGATATGCTCAAAATGAATCCTTATGCTAAATACATGAAAGATATTGTTACTAATAAAAGAAAGATACCGGAAGCTGAAATTTCCACCATGCTTGCTAATTATACTTTTAAGGGTGGAATACCAAAGAAACTAGGAGATCCAGGAGTACCCACTATACCATGCTCCATTAAAAGAAATTATGTTAGAACTGCTTTATGTGATCTTGGAGCCGGTGTTAGTGTTGTGCCTCTCTCTTTATATCGTAGACTTGATTTGAATAAGTTGACACCTACTGAAATATCTTTGCAAATGGCTGATAAATCAACTGCTATACCTCTCGCTATTTGTGAGGATGTGCCTGTTGTGGTTGCAAACGTTACTATTTTAACAGACTTTGTTATTCTTGATATTCCTGAGGACGATAGTATGTCTATTATTCTTGGAAGACCCTTTTTGAATACTGCAGGGGCTGTTATTGATTGCAACAAAGGCAATGTCACTTTTCATGTTAATGGCAATGAGCATACGGTACACTTTCCGAGGAAACAACCTCAAGTTCATAGTATAAATTCTATTGGAAAAAATCCATCGATTATTTTTGGAGGTTTTGAATTTCCTCTTCCTACTGTCAAGAAGAAATATGATATTCTTATTATTGGGGACTTGCATATCCCCGTTGAGGTAACATAGTGTTATTCGAAATTTCTCCGGTTCCATGTTATTCGGAATGAGTTTGTTAACAAGACTTGATCAACCTTGTTAGTGGATTCCTTTTGATGAGCATGAAATGGATGAAGTTAGAAGGCACAACCTTCTGTACCCTCCTTTTATTTTCTGCTATTTAGTTGAAATAAAGTAAAAATAGTATTTTCTGTCTGTTTTCTGAATTATCCGTGCAATATAAAAATACCCCGAAAATAAAAGTTCTCCAAATGCCATGCCAATTTAATATGATTTTTTCTGGAATATTTGAGAATACCTGGCACTGAGAACACAGGCAGGGGAAGCAAGCACCTGGCCACGAGGGTCCAGGGCGCGCCCCCTACCACATGGGCCCACGGTGGCTCCCCTCCACTTATTCCTGCACCCACACACTTCTTCTTCCTCCCAAAAAAATCACTATCCAGCTCAAGCACGAGTTCTAGCTCATTTTGCTGCGATTTTCGATCTCCTTGCTCAAAGCACCTCTCACAAAACTGCTTTGGGGGATTGTTCCTTGGTATGTGACTCCTCCATTGGTCCAATTAGTTTTTGTTCTAGTCCTTTATTCATTGCAAACTTTTACTGCCTAGGTGACCATGTTCTTGAGCTTGCATGTCAAATTTATATGGTTCCAATTAGTTCTAATGCATGATATAGGCTCTAGGCACTTGTAGGAGTAGTTGCTATAAATTTTGTTGAGCTTGGTTCACTTTTATTTGAAGTTACTAAAATTTTCAAAAAAAATTCAGAGGAAGAAATATGTTTAGGAAAATGTACCAAGGTGGTTCCTCAAGGAAGCAAGGACCCAGGCTTGCAATGCGAGATGCTGATGATGAACCACCAAGGGACGCTCTAGTGCGGGCTTGTGAACGGCCTTTAGAGGACTTCATGGATCAAGCAGGAATCAAGGAAGAATTTAACGCATATGTGCGTAACGCTGATCTTGTGAGCTTCGAGGAAGATAAGTGCCATCAGTACCACTATCTCACTAGTTCCTTTGTGAGGAGGTTTGAATTTTCATCTTCACGCAATTCTCAAACTGTCCTGTTTGATCTTTATGAAAATTCTTATACTATGGACTTAGAGGATTTTACCACTGCTTGCAAACTTCCACAATGGGGTAGTACTAGTGAACCTCGCAAATCTGAATTTAGAGATTTTCTTGCTAGTATAACTGTGGGGGAATCTAGAGACATAGCACAAGCTACCATAGGGAGTATTCATTTTCCTGCTATACATTATTTTGCTCTCTTCATAGGTAGGTGCATAAATGGTAAAGGTGAAGCATGTCACATGTGTGTCCCTGACCTCAGTGTTCTCAAGAGTGCTGTGTTAGGAGATAAACATTATAATTTGAGAGCCATTATTGCACGTAGGTTGCATAATAATAGATTTAATGGAGATTTCTTTGGTGGAATTTATGCAACCCGTTTAGCTAATTTTCTTGGTGTGACCATACGTGAGGATGATATTGAGTTGCCTCCTGCTTATTTAGATTATGAGGCTATGGTTCGTCATCGTTTTGTTGAGAGGAACGATCAGTTCCTCCAGTACCGACTAATCTTTGACAGACGACACACCTATCACGTCGCTCTCCCTGCTTCTACCTTCTTTGACTTTCAGGCAAAGGGGAGATATTTCATAACCAGGGAGGAGGCGAACGAGTATGAGAGGAGGGCTGAGATAGCTCGCCTCCAAGCTGCAGCCCACAATGCAATGACTGTTGCATCTCAGTACGAACCCAACTACAACTTTTGATATCCGCCAGGCCAGCCATGGCAATAGACCAACTTAGGCCAAAAGCCTAGGCTTGGGGGAGTACATATCTCTCACCGACATTACATTCATGTTCACACACTCATTGCTAGTTGTCACTGCTCATACTCTTTCACTGTACTATCCATGCTAGGTTATTTTCTTTTTCTTGCTTTCTTCTTGTGTGTTTGATAAACCTTAAGAAAAACAAAAAAAATTAGTTGTAGCTTTTAGCTAGTTTACCTTTCTTGCTGTAGTAGTAATAATTAAAAGAAAGCCCAAAAAGATTTATTGTTCTTCTTTTGCTTGTTGGGAGCTTTCCCGTGTAAATAGTTTTATTTCTTTTCTTTTCTTTGGGGGTCGATAGGAGAAGATCATAATGAAATTGTTGAGGTGGCTCTTATATGCATTATTGTTGATTTAACCAAGAGACCATATTGCCTTGTCTTCCCCTATTTATTGAATGCTTGCAGATTCCAGCTTAGTCCAATGCACGTGCAGTATTATTATTATTAGGTGGCTCTTATATGCATTATTGTTGATTTAACCAAGAGACCATATTGCCTTGTCTTCCCCTATTTATTGAATGCTTGCAGATTCCAGCTTAGTCCAATGCACGTGTAGTAATATTATTATTCACATCGTTCGGGCGTGCAAGTGAAAGGCAATTATGACGATATATGATGAAATGATTGAGATGAGAGAAGCTGGTATGAATTTGACCTCTCTTGTTTTTGTAAATATGATTAGTTCATCGTTCCTGATTCAGCCTATTATGAATAAACATGTTTGCAATGACAATTAGAGATTATAGTTGCTCGTGACATGCTTGATTAGCTAGGAGTTTATAATGGTTTACCTTGTGTGCCAACATGCTATTAAAATGGTTGTGATGTGGTATGATGGGGTGGTATCCTCCTTTGAATGATTCAAGTGACTTGACTTGGCACATGTTCACGCATGTAGTTGAAACAAATCAACATAGCCTTCACGATATTATGTTCATGGTGGATTATATCCTACTCGTGCTTGCACTCAATGTTCATTAATTTTAATGCATGTTCATGACTGTTGTCGCTCTCTAGTTGGTCGCTTCCCAGTCTTTTTCTAGCCTTCACTTGTACTAAGCGGGAATACTGCTTGTGCATCCAATCCCTTAAACCCCAAAGCTATTCCATATGAGTCCACCATACCTTCCTATATGCGGTATCTACCTGCCGTTCCAAGTAAATTTGTATGTGCCCAACTCTAAACCTTCAAATGAAATTATGTTTTGTATGATCAAATAGCTCATGTATCAACTAGGGTTGTCCGTATCTTCCATGCTAGGCGGGTTATTCTCAAGAGGAGTGGACTCCGCTCCTCACTCACCAGAAAATGGCTGGTCACCGGGATGCCCAGTCCCATGCTTTATGCAAATCAAATCAAAATAATTGCAAAAAAACTCCCCCGGGACTGTTGTTAGTTGGAGGCACTCGTTGTTTCGAGCAAGCCATGGGTTGATGCTTGTTGGTGGAGGGGGAGTATAAACTTTACCATTCTGTTTGGGAACCGCCTATAATGTGTGTAGCATGGAAGATATCGCCATCTCTTGGTTGTTATGTTGACAATGAAAGTATGCCACTCAAAAAATTATTTATCTCTATTTCAAAATCGAGCTCTGGCACCTCTACAAATCCCTGCTTCCCTCTGTGAAGGGCCTATCTATTTACTTTTATGTTGAGTCATCACCCTCTTATTAAAAAAGCACCAGCTGGAGTGCACCGCTGTCATTTGCATCCATTACCATTAATTTATATTGAGTATGACTATGACTGGATCTCTTTTACCATGAATTACAATGTTTAGTCAGTCCTTGATCTTTAAAGGTGCTCTGCATTTATGTTTTTGCGGTCTCAGAAAGGGATAGCGAGATACCATCTTGTTATATCATATCATGATTGTTTTGAGAAAGTGTTGTCATCCGAGATTTATTATTATTGCTCGCTAGTTGAGTATGCCATTGATATGAGTAAACATGAGAGCTAAGTGTTATTGTGAATGTGGTTAGTTCAAAATATTTACAACAACAAGAGCAAACAGAGTTTGTAAAAGTTTTTCTTTATCACTTTCAGTTTGTCAACTGAATTGCTTGAGGACAAGCAAATGTTTAAGCTTGGGGGAGTTGATACGTCTCCGTCGTATCCACTTTTCCAAACACTTTTGCCCTTATTTTGGACTCTAACTTGCATGATTTGAATGGAACTTACCCGGACTGACGCTGTTTTCAGCAGAATTGCCATGGTGTTATTTATGTGCAGAAACAGAAGTTCTCGAAGGGGGCCCACACCCTTTCCATGAGGGTGGGGGGCGCGCCTACCCCCCCTGGGCGCGCCCCCTGCCTCGTGGGCCCCCTGGAGCTCCCCCGACCTCAACTCCAACTCTATATATTCATGTTCAGGGAGAAAAAAATCAGAGAGAAAGATTCATCGCGTTTTACGATACGGAGCCGCCGCCAAGCCCTAAACTCTCTCGGGAGGGCTGATTTGGAGTCCGTTCGGGGCTCCGGAGAGGGGAATCCATCGCCGTCATCATCAACAACCATCCTCCATCACCAATTTCATGATGCTCACCGCCGTGCGTGAGTAATTCCATCGTAGGCTTGCTGGACGGTGATGGGTTGGATGAGATTTATCATGTAATCGAGTTAGTTTTGCTAGGGTTTGATCCCTAGTATCCACTATGTTCTGAGATTGATGTTGCTATGACTTTGCTATGCTTAATTCTTGTCACTAGGGCCCAAGTGCCATGATTTCAGATCTGAACCTATTATGTTTTCATGAATATATGTGAGTTCTTGATCCTATGTTGCAAGTCTATAGTCACCTACTACGTGTTATGATCCGGCAACCCCGAAGTGACAATAATCAGGACCACTCCCGGTGATGACCGTAGTTTGAGGAGTTCATGTATTCACTATGTGTTAATGCTTTGGTCCGGTACTCTATTAAAAGGAGGCCTTAATATCCCTTAGTTTCCGCTAGGACCCCGCTGCCACGGGAGAGTAGGACAAAAGATGTCATGCAAGTTCTTTTCCATAAGCACGTATGACTATATTCGGAATACATGCCTACATTACATTGATGGATTGGAGCTAGTTCTGTGTCACCCTATGTTATGATTGTTACATGATGAACCGCATCCGGCATAATTCTCCATCACCGATCCAATGCCTACGAGCTCTTCACATATTGTTCTCCGCTTATATACTTTTCCGTTGCTACCTTTACAATCACTACAAAACCCAAAAATATTACTTTTGCTACCGTTACCGTTACTTCCATACCACTTTGCTACTAAATACTTTGCTGCAGATATTAAGTTATCCAGGTGTGGCTGAATTGACAACTCGGTTGCTAATACTTGAGAATATTCTTTGGCTCCCCTTGTGTCGAATCAATAAATTTGGGTTGAATACTCTACCCTCCAAAACTGTTGCGATCCCCTATACTTGTGGGTTATCACCCCTCAACCTACTGAACCTACTGAAAATGTTTACTTTGAAATTCCTTTAGGTATGATAGAGAAACTGCTAGCTAATCCTTCTGCAGGAGATGGAACATTGCATCCCGATTTACACCTAATCTATGTGGATGAAGTTTGTGGATTATTTAAGCTTGCAGGTATGCCCGATGATGTTATCAAGAAGAAGGTCTTCCCTTTATCTTTGAAGGGAGAGGCATTAACATGGTATAGGCTATGTGATGATATGGGATCATGGGACTGCAAACGGTTGAAATTGGAATTTCATCGGAAGTTTTATCCTATGCATCTTATTCATCGTGATCGTAATTATATATATAATTTTTGGCCTCGCGAAGGAGAAAGCATCGCTCGAGCTTCGGGGAGGCTTAATTCAATGTTATATTCATGCCCCAATCATGAGCTCTCAAGAGAAATGATTATTCAAAAAATTTATGCTCGGCTCTCTCTCAATAATCGCTCCATGCTCGATACTTCTTGTACTGGCTCTTTTATGATGAAGACTATTGAATTCAAATGGGATTTATTGGAAATAATTAAACGCAACTCTGAAGATTGGGATCTCGATGAAGGTAAGGAGTCAGGTATAACACCTAAGTTTGATTGTGTTAAATCTTTTATGGATACCGATGTTTTCCGTGAATTTAGCACTAAATCTTTTATGGTATAACACCTAAGTTTGATTGTGTTAAATCTTTTATGGATAGTAGCTTCTTTCTGTGAATCTTTTGCTACTCATGTTGATCTCCCTAAGGAGAAGTGGTTTAAATATAATCCTCCCATTGAAGTAAAAGTAGTTGCACCTATTAAAATTGAAGAAAAGACTATCACTTATAATGATCCTATTGTTCCTACTGCTTATGTTGAGAAACCACCTTTCCCTGTTAGAATAAAGGATCATGCTAAAGCTTCAACTGTAGTCAACAAAAGTAATATTAGGACACACAAACCTCCTGAGCAAGTTAAAGTTGAACCTAATATTGCTATGGTTAAAGATCTCTTGGCTGATAATATTGATGGGCATGTTATTTACTTCTGTGAAGAAACTGCTAGAATTGCTAAAACTGGTGCTAAAGATAAAGATAGACCTGTTGTAGGCATGCCTGTTATTTCTGTTAAAATAGGAGATCATTGTTATCATGGCTTATGTGATATGGGTGCTAGTGCTAGTGCAATACCTCATTCTTTATACAAAGAAATTATGCAAGATATTGCACCTGCTGAGATAGAAGAAATTGATGTTACAATTAAGCTTGCCAATAGAGATACTATTTCACCGATTGGGATTGTTAGAGATGTTGAAGTCTTGTGTGGGAAAGTTAAATATCCTGCTGATTTTCTTGTTTTTGGTTCCTCACAAGATAGCTTTTGTCCCATTATATTTGGTAGACCCTTCTTGAACACTGTTAATGCTAGGATAGACTATGAAAAGGATGTTGTTACTATTGGTTTGGGTGATATGTCTCATGAGTTTAATTTTGCTAAATTTTGTAGACAACCCCATGATGAGGAATTGCCTAGTAAAGATGAAATTATTGGTCTTGCTTCTATTGTCGTGCCTCCTAGTGACCCTTTAGGACAATATTTGCTAGACCATGAAAATGATATGTTCATGAATGAAAGAAGGGAAATAGATGAAGTGTTCTTTAAACAGGGACCTATTTTGAAACACAACTTGCCTGTTGAAATTCTAGGGGATCCTCCTCCACCCAAGGGTGATCCCGTGTTTGAGGTTAAACCATTACCTGATACTCTTAAATATGCTTATCTCGATGAAAAGAAGATATATCATGTTATTATTAGTGCTAACTTTTCAGAGCATGAAGAAGAGAAATTATTGAAAACTCTGAAGAAGCACCATGCTGTTATTGGATATACTCTTGATGATCTTAAGGGCATTAGTCCCACTCTATGTCAACACAAGATAAATTTGGAGAAAGACGCCAAACCAGTTATTGATCACCAACGACGTCGAAATCCTAAGATGAAAGAAGTGGTAAGAAAGGAAATATTAAAGCTCCTGGAGGCAGGTATAATTTATCCCATTGCTGATAGTCAGTGGGTAAGCCCAGTCCATTGTGTCCCTAAGAAGGGAGGTATTACTGTCGTTCCTAATGATAAAGATGAATTGATTCCGCAAAGAATTATTACAGGTTATAGGATGGTAATTGATTTCCGCGAATTAAATAAAGCTACTAAAAAATATCATTGCCCTTTGCCTTCATTGATCAAATGCTAGAAAGATTATCCAAACATACACATTTTTGCTTTCTAGATGGTTATTCTGGTTTCTCTCAAATACCTGTGTCAGCTGATGATCAAGAAAAGACCACTTTTACTTGCGCTTTCGGTACCTTTGCTAATAGACGTATGCCTTTTGGTTTATGCAATGCACCTGCTACCTTTCAAAGATGCATGATGGCTATATTCTCTGACTTTTGTGAAAAGATTTGTGAGGTTTTCATGGATGATTTCTCTGTTTATGGATCCTCTTTTGATGATTGCTTGAGCAACCTTGATCGAGTTTTGCAGAGATGTGAATAAACTAACCTTGTCTTGAATTGGGAGAAGTGCCACTTTATGGTTAATGAAGGTATTGTCTTGGGGCATAAAATTTCTGAAAGAGGTATTGAAGTTGACAAAGCTAAAGTTGATGCTATTGAAAAGATGTCGTGTCCCAAGGACATTAAAGGTATAAGAAGTTTCCTTGGTCATGCTAGTTTTTATAGGAGGTTCATTAAGGACTTCTCAAAAATCTCCCGGCCTCTGACTAACCTATTACAAAAAGATATTCCTTTTGTCTTTGATGATGATTGTGTAGAGGCATTTGAAATACTTAAGAAAGCTTTGATTTCTGCACCTATTGTTCAGCCACCTGATTGGAATTTACCCTTTGAAATTATGTGTGATGCTAGTGATTATGCTGTAGGTGCTGTTCTAGGGCAGAGAGTTGATAAGAAATTAAATGTTATTCAATATGCAAGTAAAACTCTAGACAATGCCCAGAGAAATTATGCTACTACTGAAAAAGAATTTTTAGTAGTGGTTTTTGCTTGTGACAAGTTCAGGCCTTATATTGTTGATTCTAAAGTAACTATTCACACTGATCATGCTGCTATTAAATAGCTTATGGAAAAGAAAGATGCTAAACCTAGACTTATTAGATGGGTTCTCTTGCTACAACAATTTGATTTGCATATTATTGATAGAAAGGGAGCTGAGAACCCCGTTGCGGACAACTTGTCTAGGTTAGAGAATGTTCTTGATGAACCACTACCTATTGATGATAGCTTCCCTGATGAACAATTAGCTGTCATAAATGCTTCTCGTACTACTCCATGGTGTGCTGATTATGCTAATTACATTGTTCCTAAATTTATACCACCTAGTTTCACATACCAGGAAAAGAAAAAGTTTTTCTATGATTTAAGACATTACTTTTGGGATGACCCACACCTTTACAAAGAAGGAGTAGATGGTGTTATTAGACATTGTATACTTGAGCATGAACAGGAACAGATCCTACGCAAGTGTCACTCGGAAGCTTATGGAGGACACCACGCTGGAGATAGAACTGCGCATAAGGTATTGCAATCCGGTTTTTATTGGCCTACTCTCTTCAAAGATGCCCGTAAGTTTGACTTATCTTGTGATGAATGTTAAAGAATTGGTAATATTAGTAGACGTCAAGAAATGCCTATGAATTATTCACTTGTTATTGAACCATTTGATGTTTGGGGCTTTGATTATATGGGACCGTGTCCTTCCACTAATGGGTACACACATATTTTAGTTGCTGTTGATTATGTTACTAAGTGGGTACAAGCTATTCCAACTAGTAGTGCTGATCATAACACCTCTATTAAGATGCTCAAAGAAGGTATTTTTCTGAGGTTTGGAGTTCCTAGATATTTAATGACTGATGGTGGTTCACATTTTATTCATGGTGCTTTTCGTAAAATGCTTGCTAAGTATGATGTCAATCATAGAATTGCATCTCCATATCACCCACAGTCTAGTGGTCAAGTAGAATTGAGTAATAGAGAGCTCAAATTAATTTTGCAAAAGACTGTTAATAGATCTAGAAAGAATTGGTCCAAGAAACTTGATGATGCACTATGGGCCTATAGAACTGCATACAAAAATCCTATGGGTATGTCTCCGTATAAAATGGTTTATGGAAAAGCATGTCACTTACCTCTTGAACTAGAACATAAGGCATATTGGGCTATTAAAGAGCTCAATTATGATTTCAAACTTGCTGGTGAGAAGAGGCTTTTTGACATTAGCTCACTTGACGAATGGAGAACTCAGGCCCACGAGAATGCCAAACTGTTTAAAGAAAAAGTTAAAAGATGGCATGACAAAAGGATACAAAAGCGTGAGTTTAATGTAGGTGATTATGTATTGCTATACAACTCTCGTTTAAGATTTTTTGCAGGAAAACTTCTCTCTAAATGGGAAGGTCCTTATGTTATCGAGGAGGTCTATCGTTCCGCTGCCATAAAAATTAACAACTTCGAAGGCACAAATCCAAAGGTGGTGAACGGTCAAAGAATCAAACATTATATCTCAGGTAATCCTATAAATGTTGAAACTAATGTTATTGAAACCGTAACCCCGGAGGAATACATAAGGGACACTTTCCAGAACGTTTCAGACTACGAAAAGGAAGAGGTACGTGGTACGGTAAGTAAACCGACTCCAAAACAGTTCTAATGGCAATTTTTCTTCGTTTTGGAATATTTAAGAAAATAGGAAAATAAGAAGTAGTCCGAGAAGGACACGAGGCTTCCACGAGGGTGGAGGGCGCGCCCCCTGCCTCGTGGGCACCTCGTGCACTCTCCGAACTCCGTTTTCTTGCACGATACTTCTTTTGGTCGGTAAAAATTCATTATATAATCTCCCGAAGGTTTTGACCACCGTATCATGCAATTATCCTATGTTCTTGTTTCGAGCTGTTTTTCTGACAGGTCTAGATCACCATGACGTCTCCAAGTGCCCCCAAAGACAAGTTCTTCGAGAAGGTCATCAACCCCTATCTTGCGGAGGTGCTGCAACACCCTCAAACCATTGAGATGCATGAGGGGGTGCTGCACATCCACGATGTTGAGGGACCAAGGAGGACCGGAAGAGTGGAGACAAGGCTCGAGGCAATGGAGCAACAAGTTTTCAAGTGTCAGGAGATGGTGGAGCGCGGACTTGACTCCAATCACATAATGATCACGGAGCTCACCAACAACCACAAGCTAGACACCAAGGACATTGGGGAGGCCATCTTCAAACTTCACGAGAAAATAGAGCACCTCCAAGCCCAGATCTATGACCTGCAAAACCAAAACTGTGAGTATGAATATGTTGGGAATATGCCCTAGAGTCAATAATAAATTGGTTATTATTATATTTCCTTGTTCATGATAATCGTTTATTATCCATGCTAGAATTGTATTGATAGGAAACTCAGATACATGTGTGGATACATAGACAACACCATGTCCCTAGTAAGCCTATAGTTGACTAGCTCGTTGATCAATAGATGGTTACGGTTTCTTGACCATGGACATTGGATGTCGTTGATAACGGGATCACATCATTAGGAGAATGATGTGATGGACAAGACCCAATCCTAAGCATAGCATAAAAGATCGTGTAGTTCGTTTGCTAGAGCTTTTCCAATGTCAAGTATCTTTTCCTCAGACCATGAGATCGTGTAACTCCCGGATGCCGTAGGAGTGCTTTGGGTGTACCCAACGTCACAACGTAACTGTGACTATAAAGGTACACTACGGGTATCTCTGAAAGTGTCTGTTGGGTTGACACGGATCGAGACTGGGATTTGTCACTCCGTATGATGGAGAGGTATCTCTGGGCCCACTCGGTAATGCATCATCATAATGAGCTCAATGTGACTAAGGAGTTAGCCACGGGATCATGCATTACGGTACGAGTAAAGTGACTTGCCGGTAACGAGATTGAACAAGGTATTGAGATACCGACGATCGAATCTCGGGAAAGTAACGTACCGATTGACAAAGGGAATTGTATACGGGATTGATTGAATCCTCGACATCGTGGTTCATCCGATGATATCATCGTGGAACATGTGGGAGCCAACATGGGTATCCAGATCCCGCTGTTGGTTATTGACCGGAGAGGCGTCTCGGTCATGTCTGCATGTCTCCCGAACCCGTAGGGTCTACACACTTAAGGTTCGGTGACGCTAGGGTTGTAGAGATATGAGTATGCGGAAACCCGAAAGTTGTTCGGAGTCCCGGATGAGATCCCGGACGTCACGAGGAGTTCCGGAATGGTCCGGAGGTGAAGAATTATATATAGGAAGTCAAGTTTCGGCCACCGGGAAAGTTTGGGGGTTATCGGTATTGTACCGGGACCACCGGAAGGGTCCCGGGGGTCCACCGGGTGGGGCCACCTATCCCGGAGGGCCCCATGGGCTGAAGTGGGAAGGGAACCAGCCCTTAGTGGGCTGGGGCGCCGTTCTTGGGCCTCCCCCTGCGCCTAGGGTTGGAAACCCTAGGGGTGGGGGGCGCCCCACTTGGCTTGGGGGGGAAGCCACCCCCCTTCCCCCTTGGCCGCCGCCCCCCCATGTAGATGGGTTCCAGGGCCGGCGCCCCCCCTCCAGGGGTCCTATAAATAGTGGGGGGGAGGGAGGGCAGCAGCATGACAGCCCCTGGAGCCTCCCTCTCCCCTTGCAACACCTCTCCCTCTCGCAGAAGCTTGGCGAAGCCCTGCCGAGATCCCGCTACATCCACCACCACGCCGTCGTGCTGCTGGATCTCCATCAACCTCTCCTTCCCCCTTGCTGGATCAAGAAGGAGGAGACGTCGCTGCTCCGTACGTGTGTTGAACGCTGAGGTGCCGTCCGTTCGGCACTCGGTCATCGGTGATTTGGATCACGGCGAGTACGACTCCATCAACCCCGTTCATTGGAACGCTTCCGCTCGCGATCTACAAGGGTATGTAAATGCACTCCTTTCCCCTCGTTGCTAGTAAACTCCATAGATGGATCTTGGTGATGCGTAGGAATTTTTTTGAATTTCTGCTACATTCCCCAACAGTGGCATCATGAGCCAGGCCTATGCGTAGTTACTATGCACGAGTAGAACACAAAGCAGTTGTGGGCGTAGATGTTGCCAATTCTTCTTGCCGCTACTAGTCTTATCTTGTTTCGGCGGTATTGTGGGATGAAGCGGCCCGGACCGACCTTACACGTACGCTTACGTGAGACAGGTTCCACCGACTGACATGCACTAGTTGCATAAGGTGGCTAGCGGGTGTCTGTCTCTCCCACTTTAGTCGGAACAGATTCGATGAAAAGGGTCCTTATGAAGGGTAAATAGAAATTGGCATATCACGTTGTGGTTTTACGTAGGTAAGAAACGTTCTTGCTAGAAACCTATACAAGCCACGTAAAAACTTGCAACAACAATTAGAGGACGTCTAACTTGTTTTTGCAGCATGTGCCTTTTGATGTGATATGGCCAGAAGATGTGATGAATGATATATGTGATGTATGAGATTGATCATATTCTTGTAATAGGAATCACGACTTGCATGTCGATGAATATGACAACCGGCAGGAGCCATAGGAGTTGTCTTTATTTTTTGTATGACCTGCGTGTCATTGAAGAACGCCATGTAAATTACTTTACTTTATTGCTAAACGCGTTAGCCATACAAAGTAGAAGTAATCGTTGGCGTGACGACTTCATGAAGACACAATGATGGAGATCATGATGATGGAGATCATGGTGTCATGCCGGTGACAAAGATGATCATGACGCCCCGAAGATGGAGATCGAAGGAGCAGAATGATATTGGACATATCATGTCACTATTTGATTGCATGTGTTGTTTATCATGTTATGCATCTTATTTGCTTAGAACGACGGTAGTAAGTAAGATGATCCCTTATAATAATTTCAAGAAAGTGTTCCCCCTAACTGTGCACCGTTGCGAAGGTTCATTGTTTCGAAGCACCACGTGATGATCGGGTGTGATAGATTCTAACGTTCGAATACAACGGGTGTTGACGAGCCTAGCATGTACAGACATGGCCTCGGAACACTTGCAAAACACTTAGGTTGACTTGACGAGCGTAGCATGTACAGACATGGCCTCGGAACACAAGAGACCGAAAGGTCGAACATGAGTCGTATAGTAGATACGATCAACATGGAGATGTTCACCGATGATGACTAGTCCGTCTCACGTGATGATCGGACACGGCCTAGTTTGACTCGGATCATGTATCATTTAGATGACTAGAGGGATGTCTATCTGAGTGGGAGTTCATTAATCAGATGAACTCAATTATCATGAACATAGTCAAAAGGTCTTTGCAAATTATGTCATAGCTTACGCTTTAGTTCTACTGTTTAAGATATGATCCTAGAGAAAATTTAGTTGAAAGTTAATAGTAGCAATTATGCGGACTGGGTCCGTAAACTGAGGATTGTCCTCATTCCTGCACAGAAGGCTTAAGTCCTTAATGCACCGCTCAGTGTGCTGAACCTCAGCGTCGTCTGTAGATGTTGCGGGACATCTGACATACACGTTTTGATGACTACTTGATAGTTCAGTGCGTAATGCTAACGGTTTAGAATTGTGGCGAAAAGACGGTTTTGAAACGTCGCAGAACATATGAGATGTTTCGAAGACTGAAATTGGGATTTCAGACTAGTGCCCACGTCAAGAGGTATGAGACCTCTGACAAGTTTCTTAAGCCTGCAAACTAAGGGAGAAAAGCTCAATCGTTGAGCATGTGCTCAGATTGTCTGAGTACCACAATCGCTTGAATCGAGTGGGAGTTAATCTTCCAGATGAGATAGTGATGGTTCTCCATAGTCACTACCACCAAGCTATTAGAGCTTCGTGATGAACTATAACATATCGGGGATAGACATGATGATCCTTGAGCAACTCGCGATGTTTGACACCGCGAAAGTAGAAATCAAGAAGGAGCATCAATTGTTGATGGTTAGTAAAACCACTAGTTTCAAGAAGGGCAAGGGAAGAAGGGATACTTCATGAAACAGCAAATCATTTGCTGCTCTAGTGAAGAATCCCAAGGTTGAACCCAAACCCGAGACTAAGTGCTTCTGTAATGAGGGGAACGGTCACTGAAGCGGGACTACCCTAGATACTTGGTAGATGAGAAGGCAGGCAAGGTCGACAGAAGTATATTTGATATGAATGTGTACTTTACTAGTACTCCTAGCAGCACCAGGGTATTAGATACCGGTTCGGTTGCTAAGCGTTAGTAACTCGAAATAAAAGCTACGGAATAAATGGAGACTAGCTAAAGGTGAGATGACGATGTGTGTTGGAAGTGCTTCCAAGGTTGATGTGATCAAGCATCGCATGCTCCCTCTACCATCGAGATTTGGTGTTTGCGTTGAGCATGATTGGATTATGTTTATCGCAATACGGTTATTCATTTAAGGAGAATAATGGTTACTCTTTTTATTTGAATAATACCTTCAATGGTCTTGCACCTAAAATGAATCTCGATCGCAGTGATACACATGTTCGTGCCAAAAGATATAAAATAGTAATGATAGTACCACATACTTGTGGCACTGCCATTTGAGTCATATTGGTATAGAACGCATGAAGAAGCTCCATATAGATGGATCTTTGGACTCACTCGTTTTTGAAAAGATTGAGACATGCGAACCATGTCTATTGGTATATATGCATGAAGAAACTCCATGCAGATGGATCGTTTGGACTCACTTGATTTTGAATCACTTGAGACATGCAAATCATACCACATGGGCAAGATGACTGAAAAGCCTCGTTTTTAGTAAGATGGAACAAGAGAGCAACTTGTTGGAAGTAATAAATTTTGATGTGTGCAGTCCAATGAGTGCTGAGGCATGCAGTGGATATCGTTATGTTCTTACTTCACAGATGATTTGAGTAGATGCTGAGTGTATTTACTTGATGAAACACAAGTCTGAATTATTGAAAGGTTCAAGTAATTTCAGAGTGAAGTTGAAGATCGTCGTGACAAGAGGATAAAATGTCTATGATATGATCATAGAGATATCTGAGTTACGAGTTTGGCACACAATTAAGACATTGTGGAAAGTGTTTCACAATTAATACCGCCTGGAACACCACAGTGTGATGGTGTGTCCGAACATCATTACTGCACCCTATTGGATATGGTGCATACCATGATGTCTCTTATCGAATTACCACTATCGTTTATGGGTTAGGCATTATAGACAACCGCATTCACTTTAAAAGGGGCACCATGCAATTCCGTTGTGACGACACCGTTTAGAGAAACCTAAGTTGTCGTTTCTTAAAAGTTTGGGGCTACGATGCTTATGTGAAAAAGGTTTCAGGCTGATAAGCTCGAACCCAAAGCGGATAAATGCATCTTCATGAATACCCAAAACAGTTGGTATACCTCCTATTTCAGATCCGGAAGCAAGGTGATTGTTTCTAGAAACAGGTCCTTTCTCGAGGAAAAGTTTCTCTCGAAAGAATTGAGTGGGAGGATGGTGGAGACTTGATGAGGTTATTGAACCATAACTTCAACTAGCGTGTAGCAGGGCACAGGAAGTTGTTCCTGTGGCACCTACACCAATTGAAGTGGAAGCTTATGATAGTGATCATCAAACTTCGGATCAAGTCACTACCAAACCTCGTAGGACGACGAGGATGCGTACTACTTCAGAGTAATGCGTGATCCTGTCTTGGAAGTCATGTTGCTAGACAACAATGAACCTACGAGCTATGGAGAAGCGATGGTGGGCCCATATTCCGACAAATGGTTAGAAGCCATGAAATCCGAGATAGGATCCATGTATCAGAACAAAGCATGGACTTTGGTGAACTTGCCCGATGATCGGCAAGCCATTGAGATAAATGGATCTTTAAGAAGAAGACGGATGTGGACGGTAAGGTTACCGTCTATGAAGCTCGACTTGTGGCAAAGAGTGTTTTCACAAGTTCAAGGAGTTGACTACGATGAGAATTTCTCATCCGTAGCGATGCTTAAGTCCAACGGAATAATGTTAGCATTAGCTGCATTTATGAAATCTGGCAGATGGATGTTAAAACAAGCTTCCTTACCAGTTTTCGTAAGGAAAGGTTGTATGTGATACAATCAGAAAGGTTTTGTCGATCCTAAGGATGCTAAAAAGGTATGCTAGCTCCAGCGATCCTTCCATGGACTAGAGCAAGCATCTCAGAGTCAGAATATACGCTTTGATGGATTGATCAAAAAATTTGGGTTTATACAAAGTTTGTTAGAAACTTGTATTTACAATAAAGTGAGTGGGAGCACTACAACATTTCTGATAAGTATATGTGAATGACATATTGTTGATCTGAAATGATGTAAAATTTCTGGAAAGCATAAAGGGTTGTTTGAAAGGAGTTTTTCAAAGGAAGACCTGGATAAAGCTGCTTGCATATTGGGCATCAAGATCTATAGAGATAGATCAAGACGCCTGATGATACTTTCAAAGAACGCACACTTTGACATGATTTTGAAAGGGTTCAAAATAGATCAGCAAAGAAGGAGTTCTTGGCTGTGTTACAAGGTGTGAGTATTGAGTAAGACTCAAGACCGGACCACAGCAGAAGAGAGCGAAAGGACGAAGGTCGTCCCCTATGCTTTAGACGAAGGCTCTACAGTATGCTATGTTGTGGACCGCACATGAAGTGTGCCTTGCCATGAGTTGGTCAAGGGGTACAATAGTGATCCGGGAATGGATCACATGACAGCGGTCGAACTTATCCTTAGTATTTAGTGGACTAAGGAATTTTCTCGATTATGGAGGTGAAAAGGAGTTCGTCGTAAAGGGTTACGTCGATGCGAACTTTGACACTAATCCGGATGACTCTGAGTAGTAAACCGGATTCGTACAGTAGAGCAGTTATTTGAAATGGCTCCAAGTAGCGCGTGGTAACATCCACAAGATGACATAGATATTCGTAAAGCACACACGGATCTGAAAGGTTCAGACCCGTTGACTAATAACCTCTCTCACGAGCATAACATGATCAAACCAGAACTCATTGAGTGGTAATCACATAGTGATGTGAACTAGATTGTTGACTCTAGTAAACTCTTTGGATGTTGGTCACATGGTGATGTGACCTGTGAGTGTTAATCACATGGTGATGTGAACTAGATTATTGACTCCAGTGCAAGTGGGAGACTGTTGGAAATATGCCCTAGAGGCAATAATAAATTGGTTATTATTATATTTCCTTGTTCATGATAATCGTTTATTATCCATGCTAGAATTGTATTGATAGGAAACTCAGATACATGTGTGGATACATAGACAACACCATGTCCCTAGTAAGCCTCTAGTTGACTAGCTCGTTGATCAATAGATGGTTACGGTTTCCTGACCATGGACATTGGATGTCGTTGATAACGGGATCACATCATTAGGAGAATGATGTGATGGACAAGACCCAATCCTAAGCATAGCATAAAAGATCGTGTAGTTCGTTTGCTAGAGCTTTTCCAATGTCAAGTATCTTTTCCTCAGACCATGAGATCGTGTAACTCCCGGATGCCGTAGGAGTGCTTTGGGTGTACCCAACGTCACAACGTAACTGGGTGACTATAAAGGTACACTACGGGTATCTCTGAAAGTGTCTGTTGGGTTGACATGGATCGAGACTGGGATTTGTCACTCCGTATGATGGAGAGGTATCTCTGGGCCCACTCGGTAATGCATCATCATAATGAGCTCAATGTGACTAAGGAGTTAGCCACGGGATCATGCATTACGGTACGAGTAAAGTGACTTGCCGGTAACGAGATTGAACAAGGTATTGGGATACCGACGATCGAATCTCGGGCAAGTAACGTACCGATTGATAAAGGGAATTGTATACGGGATTGATTGAATCCTCGACATCGTGGTTCATCCGATGAGATCATCGTGGAACATGTGGGAGCCAACATGGGTATCCAGATCCCGCTGTTGGTTATTGACCGGAGAGGCGTCTCGGTCATGTCTGCATGTCTCCCGAACCCGTAGGGTCTACACACTTAAGGTTCGGTGACGCTAGGGTTGTAGAGATATGAGTATGCGGAAACCCGAAAGTTGTTCGGAGTCCCGGATGAGATCCCGGACGTCACGAGGAGTTCCGGAATGGTCCGGAGGTGAAGAATTATATATAGGAAGTCAAGTTTCGGCCACCGGGAAAGTTTCGGGGGTTATCGGTATTGTACCGGGACCACCGGAAGGGTCCCGGGGGTCCACCGGGTGGGGCCACCTATCCCGGAGGGCCCCATGGGCTGAAGTGGGAAGGGAACCAGCCCTTAGTGGGCTGGGGCGCCGTTCTTGGGCCTCCCCCTGCGCCTAGGGTTGGAAACCCTAGGGGTGGGGGGCGCCCCACTTGGCTTGGGGGGGAAGCCACCCCCCCTTCCCCCTTGGCCGCCGCCCCCCATGTAGATGGGTTCCAGGGCCGGCGCCCCCCCCTCCAGGGGTCCTATAAATAGTGGGGGGGAGGGAGGGCAGCAGCATGACAGCCCCTGGCGCCTCCCTCTCCCCTTGCAACACCTCTCCCTCTCGCAGAAGCTTGGCGAAGCCCTGCCGAGATCCCGCTACATCCACCACCACGCCGCCGTGCTGCTGGATCTCCATCAACCTCTCCTTCCCCCTTGCTGGATCAAGAAGGAGGAGACGTCGCTGCTCCGTACGTGTGTTGAACGCGGAGGTGCCGTCCGTTCGGCACTCGGTCATCGGTGATTTGGATCACGGCGAGTACGACTCCATCAACCCCGTTCATTGGAACGCTTCCGCTCGCGATCTACAAGGGTATGTAGATGCACTCATTTCCCCTCGTTGCTAGTAAACTCCATAGATGGATCTTGGTGATGCGTAGGAAATTTTTTGAATTTCTGCTACGTTCCCGAACAGAATATATATTCAAGAGGATGAGTTTGGATGCAGATTTAAGGATCCCGGAGACTCGATCATCCTTCTATGATGGGGAGCCTATGCCTTGGAAGAGAGACGATGAGCCTACATCATCAACAACTCCTTCACCAGCAAAGGAGATATAATCACATGGGTATGGGCACTCCCCTTGGCAACTGCCAAGCTTGGGGGAGGTGCCCCGGTATCGTATCACCATCACACTCCTATCTTTTCCGTTTTTCTTAGTTCGATCCTTTTGTTATTATCTCGATCTAGTAGAATAAAGTTTTAGTATGATTTAGTTCTCAGTTTTGCTTTATGATCCTTCTATGTAATCGAGTCTGTGAGCTATATATAATAAAGATAGTGTTGAGTCAAGGGCTTGATTATCTTGCTATGATCTTGAGGGAATTAAATAAAAAAGAAAGAATAAAAAGAAACAAAGAGATCATATTGATCTTATGGAGAGTAATGACTTCACATAGAAGGAGTATGATGAATAAAAATTGTTGAGAGTTGACAAACCCAGTTTTGGTCATCGTTGCAAATAATAGGAAGTAATAAAGAAAGAGAGGTTTTCACATATAAATATACTATCTTGGACATCTTTTATGATTGTGAGCACTCATTAAAATATGACATGCTAAAGAGTTGATGTTGGACAAGGAAGACAACGTAATGGGTTATGTTTTCTTAGATCCGAAATAAAGTATATTGTCATGGATCATCCAACATGTTGAGCTTGCCTCTCTCCCTCATGCTAGCCAATTCTTTGCACCAAGTAGAGATACTACTTGTGCTCCCGAATATCCTTAAACTTGTTTTGCCATGAGAGTCCACCATACCTACCTATGGATTGAGTAAGATCCTTCAAGTAAGTTGTCATTGGTGCATGCAATAAAAATTGCTCTCTAAATATGTATGATTTATTAGTGTGGAGAAAATAAGCTTTATACGATCTTGTGATATGGAAGAAATAAAAGCGACGAACTGCATAATAAAGGTTCATATCACAAGTGGCAATATAAAGTGACGTTCTTTTGCATTAAGATTTCGTGGATCCAACCAGGAAAGCGCATGACAACCTCTGCTTCCCTCTGCGAAGGGCCTATCTTTTACTTTTGTCTTATTCCTTATGCAAGAGTCATGGTGATCTTCACCTTTCCTTTTTACATTTTATCCTTTGGCAAGCACATTGTGTTGGAAAGATCCTGATATGTATATCCAATTGGATGTAAGTTAGCATGAATTATTATTGTTGGCATTACCCTTGAGGTAAAAGGTTGGGAGGCAAAACTATAAGCCCCTATCTTTCTCTGTGTCTGATTAAAACTCCGTAACCACAAGTATTTCGTGAGTGTTAGCAATTGTGAAAGACTAAATGATAGTTGAGTATGTGGACTTGCTGAAAAGCTCTTATATTGACTCTTTCCAATGTTATGATAAATTGCAATTGCTTCAATGACTGAGATTATAGTTTGTTGGTTCTCAATGAAGTTTCCGATTCATACTTGACATTGTGAATAGACTATTACTTGAGCATAAGAAACCATATGACAATATCCATATATGTTGCTGTTATAAGAATGATCATGATGCCCTCATGTCCGTATTTTATTTTTATCGGCACCTCTACCTCTAAACATGTGGACATATTTAGCGTTATCGGCTTCTGCTTGAGGACAAGCGAGGCCTAAGCTTGGGGGAGTTGATACGTCCATTTTGCATCATGCTTTTATATCGATATTTATTGCATTATGGGCTTTTATTACACGTTATGACACAATACTTATGCCTATTCTCTCTTATTTTACAAGGTTTACATGAAGAGGGAGAATGCCGGCAGCTGGAATTCTGGGCTGGAAAAGGAGAAAATATTAGAGACCTATTCTGCACAGTTCGAAAAGTCCTGAAATTTCACGGAAGTCATTTTTGGAATTAATAAAAAATACTGGCGAAAGGAAGTACCAAAGGGGGCCCACATCCTAGCCACGAGGGTGGGGCGCGCCCTACCCCCCTGGGCGCCCCCCTACCTCGTGGGCCCCCTGGCAGGCCTCCGGTGCCCATCTTCTGCTATATGAAGTCATTTACCCTGGAAAAAATCATAAGCAAGCTTTCGGGAAGAAACTCCGCCGCCACGAGGCGGAACCTTGGCGGAACCAATCTAGGGCTCTGGCAGGGCTGTTCTGCCGGGGAAACTTCCCTCCGGGAGGGGGAAATCATCGCAATCGTCATCACCAACAATCCTCTCATCGGGAGGGGGTCAATCTCCGTCAACATCTTCACCAGGACCATCTCCTCTCAAACTCTAGTTCATCTCTTGTATCCAATCTTTGTCCCAAAGCCTCAGATTGGTACCTGTGGGTTGCTAGTAGTGTTGATTACTCCTTGTAGTTGATGCTAGTTGGTTTATTTGGTGGAAGATCATATGTTCAGATCCATTATGCATATTAATACCCCTCTGATTATGAACATGAATATGATTTGTGAGTAGTTACGTTTGTTCCTGAGGACATGGGAGAAGTCTTGCTATTAGTAGTCATGTGAATTTGGTATTCGTTCGTTATTTTGATGAGATGTATGTTGTCTTTCCTCTAGTGGTGTTATGTGAACGTCGACTACATGACACTTCACCATTATTTGGGCCTAGAGGAAGGCATTGGGAAGTAATAAGTAGATGATGGGTTGCTAGAGTAACAGAAGCTTAAACCCTAGTTTATGAGTTGCTTCGTAAGGGGCTGATTTGGATCCATATGTTTCATGCTATGGTTAGGTTTACCTTAATACTTCTTTTGTAGTTGCGGATGCTTGCAATAGGGGTTAATCATAAGTGGGATGCTTGTCCAAGAAAGGACAACACCCAAGCACTGGTCCACCCACATACCAAATTATCAAAGTAACGAACGTGAATCATATGAGCGTGATGAAAACTAGCTTGACGATAATTCTTATGTGTCCTCGGGAGCGTTTTCCTTCATATAAGAGTTTGTCCAGGCTTGTCCTTTGCTACAAAAAGGATTGTGCCATCTTGCTGCACTTTATTTACACTTGTTACTTGTTACCCGTTACAAATTACCTTATCACAAAACTATCTGTTACCGATAATTTCAGTGCTTGCAGAGGATACCTTGCTGAAAACCGCTTATCATTTCCTTCTGCTCCTCGTTGGGTTCGACACTCTTACTTATCGAAAGGACTACGATAGATCCCCTATACTTGTGAGAGCAAACAACAAGCACCAACAAGGACAAATATTTGAATTTAAACCAAAGAAAAGGAATGGTTTAGTGATGGAGGTGGACACAGAAGGCGAGCCTATGAAGAGAGCCGGAATGGAGATTGATGGTGAGATCGTAGAAGGTGAAAATATAGAAAACAACAATTCCGATATTGTGAACGCTGGGCTGCAAGGACAGCCCGGCGAATCAAAATGAAAATTATGGTTTGGAACTGCCGGGGTTTGGGGAATGGCCCGGCTGTTCGGGGGCTTCTGGACCTCCAGAAGCAGGAGGACCCCAACATCCTCTTCTTATCTGAAACAAGGATGGATGAGATAAGGATGTTGTGGTTTAAGTACTTGCTAGGGATGACAAGCACAGTGGTGAGGGGTTGTGTAGGAAGAAGTGGGGGCTTGCTATGCTATGGAAGAATCATGTAAAAGTCAACCTGCACAACTACTCAAGAAATCACATTGATGTGGTGATAGTGGAGCAGGATGGATTTAGATGGAGATTTAATGGCATATATGGCGAGCCGGCAACAAATAAAAAGCAGAAAACATGGAAGCTCTTGAGAATTCTTGATCAACAACTCATGCTCACATGGCTTTGTGCTGGTGATTTCAACGAGGTCCTGTATAGTCATGAAAAGATGGGAGGGCCAACTCGGGCCCCTCGACAGATGGGGATAATTTAGAATGGCACTCTCAGATTATGGTCTAAGAGATATGGGTTATCTTGGAGACAAGTATACCTGGAGAAACCAGATCCATGAAGCGAGCAGATATGTCAAGGAAAGACTTGACAGAGCCGTCGGGTCCCGGAGCTGGTGCATAAGATTTCCATCATACAAAGTGATAACAGGAGATCCTAGACACTCTGACCACCGACCTGTGACTATACATATGGAAGGCGCGGATAGAACTATGAGACCTCAAAGAGGGAACAATGGCTTCAAATTTGAAGCAAAGTGGTTGCAGGAGGAGGGATGTGAAGAAATAGTCAGGAATGCATGGTCGGACGCGTCTCTTAGAGGCGAAAATGATTTACCTCAAAAACTAACAAGAACCATGGGAGATCTAAAAAATTGGGACACTAATGTGTTAGGGGATCTAGAAAAAAGAATTAAAACAATAAAAACTGAGCTGGAACATGTGAGGAGAGCACTGATTGACGGGAACACGGTGTCTCGAGAGAAACTCTTGCGGGAAAAGATGAACACCAACAAGACATATTCTGGAGACAGAGAGCTCATGTTAAGTGGTTGCAGGCTGGGGATAAAAAACACAACTTTTTTCCATGCCTATGCGTCGGAAAGGAAGAAGAAGAATACTATCAAGAGACTAAGGAGAGAGAACGGGACATGGGTGGAGTGTGAGGAACAATTGAAGGAGCATGTTGCTAGCTATTTTTTTAATCTGTTTACTTCCTCAACAGGACCAAATAGGGAAGAAACCTTGCATGCAGTCTTTCCAAAAGTGACTACTCAAATGAATCATAGTCTATGTGCGGAATATACAAAAGAGGAAGTGAAATAAGTTTTGTTCAATATTGGTGACCTGAAGGCGCCATGACCAGACGGAATGCCTGCAATATTCTACAAGCAGTTCTGGCAACTGGTGGGCAATAAGTTAACGGAGGAAGTGCTGAAGTTCCTTCAAGGTGGAGAAATGCCGGAAGGATGGAACTATGCCACAGTGGTGTTAATTCCAAAAAAATTAAACCCAGAGACCTAAGGCTAATTAGCCTCTGCAATGTCATTTACAAGGTGATCTCTAAAGTAATTGCTAATAGATTGAAACATATTATACCTTATATTATATTTCCGAACCAAAGTGCATTTGTTCCAGGTAGAATAATTTCGGATAATATCTTATTGGCTACGAACTTACCCATTTTTTGCAAAGAAGGAGAAGGGGTAACGTAGGATATGCTGCTGTAAAACTCGACATGAGTAAGGCTTACGACCGAGTAGAATGGACATTCTTGAAGAAAATGATGTTAAAATTGGGGTTTGACAGTGAATGGGTAAATCTGGTGATGAAGTGTGTTGCAACTATGAGGTACCAGATCAAGGTTAATACAGATACAACAGAGGTAATTATTCCCCACAGAGGACTGCGCCAGGGAGACCCCCCCTCTCACCATACTTATTTTTGTTGTGTGCGGAGGGTTTCTCAGCAATGCTAAATGAAGCTGAAAGAAATGGGAGTCTGAGAGGGATTAAATTATGTAGGGAGGCGCCAAGTGTGAGTCATTTACTCTTTGCAGATGATTCATTGCTGCTCATTGAAGCAAATGTAGAGAATGCTCAGGTTCTCAATGACATATTGCACAAATATGAAGCTTTCTTAGGACAAGTGGTAAACAAAGATAAATCAGCCATCCTATTTAGTAAGAATACAAGTAGAGAGGAGAAAAGAGAAATAATGGAAATCATGAACATATCAACAGAAGGGATAAAAGGGAGATATCTTGGATTGCCACCTTACATTGGAAAGGCAAAATCAAGTGCTTTCCAGTATATAAAGGAAAAAGTGTGGAAGGGAATCCAAGGTTGAAAAGAGAAGTTATTATCGAAAGCGGGAAAAGAGATCTTAATCAAGGCAGTAGCACAAGCAATCCAAGTATATGCAATGGCTTGTTTCGACCTAACCAAGTCCTTATGTGATGACCTTAGTTCCATAATATGCAGATTTTGGTGGCGCCATATGGATAAGGTCAATAAAATCCACTCGACAAGTTGGGAGAAACTATCTAAACCAAAGAGAGTGGGAGGTTTGGGATTCAGAGACATGGACTCTTTTAATATGGCCATGCTTGCAAGACAAGGATAGCAGCTACTGCAAAACCCTTCCGCTCTCTGTGCACGAGCACTTGAAGCGAAATATCATCCCGCCTGCAGCATAATTGAAGCAACGCCAAAGAATGGGATGTCTCATGCATGGCGCAGTATTTTGAAAGGTGTACAACTCTTAAAGAAAGGCATAATTTGGCGAGTCGGAGATGGAAGAAATATTAATATTTGGAAAGACCCCTGGCTTCCAAGAGGCATCACCAGAAGAGTTACCACACTGCAAGGACGAAATTTAGTCACAAGGATGGCGGAACTTATTGATCCAATAACTAATGGTTGGAACAAAGACCTAGTGTGCCAAACTTTGAATGCAGAAGATGCTAAGATAATCCTACATATCCCCATTTATGAGCATACAAAGGACTGTGTGGCTTGGCACTTCGACAAGAATGGGATTTTTTCCGTGAAGTCGGCATACAAAGTAGCAGTACATTGTGCAGAAAGGGAATCAAGATATGGCCAGCCATCTAGCTCTGCAAGCAGAGGACAAACAACTAATTTTAAATGGAAGAAAATATGGGCCTTACCTCTCCCGAATAAAATTTTGCACTTCCTATGGCGTATGGCAACATACAGCTTATCTTTAAGAATGAAATTGAGGGATAGAGGTATGCAAGTGGATACTAGATGTCAAGTTTGTAACAGATACGATGAGGATGGGGGGCACTGCTTTCTGAAATGCAAGAAAGTGAGGAGGCTTTGGTGGCTAGCCCAAATGGAAGAAATTAGAGAGAAACTTCTAAAAATCAGTGACGCAATAAGTATGTTTGATGAGATATTTCGCCTGACCGAGGAAGATCGCATGAAGGTGTGTATTCTGTTCTGGGTGTGGTGGCATGAGAGAAATAAGGCCAATGCCGGAGATCATATGAAATCTCTAGATGATATAATTGCTTCTATTAACTACCATGTTTTCGAATGCATGAACCTTAAGAAGCGGAGCAGCACCTAGAAACAAGATTCTATCATATGTTGATCTCCTCCCCCAAGTGGGATCCTCAAAATAAATACTGATGTGCTTTTCATGAATCATCTTTGTCTGGTGGATGGGGTTTTACTGTCAGAAATGATAGTGGTGTGCTTATCGCAGCAGGAGCAGGAAATCTGGAACATGTATCCAATGCTCTCCACGCCAAAGCCCTGGCCATGTTATATGCAATCAGCACTACTGCACAAACGAGATGTAATCATGTGATATTTGAAACAGACTCCGTGGTGTTGAAGCAGGCGATCTTAAGCGAGGAGTATAACTTGTCGACTTTAGGTGCCATGTTTCAGGAAATAAAATTTCAGTTGAATGTGGCTTTTGATGATGTAAATGTTAGTGTTTGTCCAAGATCTTGTAATGTAGCAGCTCACAGCCTAGCAGCACCTGGTGTAAGATTAGAAGATGGTGAATATGAAACTTGGCTAGGCTATTTCCCTGAGTTTGTTGTAAACTCTGTAGCTGGCGATTCGGCCAGTCTAAATTTGTAATGGAATACAAGGTTGTTCCTTCAAAAAAAAGAATAGTGCAGTCCACCCTTGGCAAATCATATGTAACCCATCACAAAAAATAAATAATAGAAATTGCCTCTTACCTGCTTGTCATGCATTGGTCCAGCTCATCGACCCGCAGCACCCAGCTGCAGAGTCACTGGACAAGCAGAAGCCAAAGCACACCATCATCAGCCGCATCGAGAAGCAAACAGGGAACATTGATTCTGAAAAAACAAAAAAAGTAGTTGTACCTTGAGTGAGACTGGCTTCCTACGAGGAGTAGAGAGGACCAAAGAGGAGAGTGAAGTAAAAGGAAAGAAAAAAAATGTGCGTAAGCACTTGGTTGATGCAAACCTAAAGAGGCTTGTTTTTTACCAGCCATAGAATTTGGAGGATAGGGTAGGGCATCCACAGAAATGCTACTACTACCATTATTCAACTTTGAGCCAATTGTGCCTAGAGCTGCAGCCAACAAAGGAAAAAACTGATACAAACCAGTAAACCACGAATTGCTCTCACAAAAGTTAATCTCGTCAACCAAAGATACTCTAGGAAGAAGAGAGATTTCCAGCTTACAACAACTAGATCAAGCAACCAACAAACTAGATCAAACCACATACTCACGGTGATCAAGATATTGTGGTCTTTCATTCCCAAAAAGGAAAAAACGGGGTCCAGAATTGTCATTCAAAGGGGAATTTTATGTGTTCTTTTCTAGTGAAACTCTCTCATATCAGATCCATGGTAAAACTGAGAACCTTCATTCATGGAGCATGCTACAGGACTGCACGGATAACTGCAATGGCCATTTCAGAACATAAATATATCTAGTGTGTAGATATACTACTTGGTGATACTTCCTATGCATTTGCTGCCAAAACATAAATATTTCAAAAGTTTCCAACAAAAATGAGGTCAACTACAGGATTTTGGAATAGAGATAATCAAATGTTTAAATAATTACAAGGAAAGAAATCAAAAGGCAAATATATTTTCTAAGCATAGTCTAAATATTAAAACATCAAACTGCAAGTTTAGTACTGACATATAATGGAACAAAAAGAATATGATGAAATAAAACTGGGAAAAAATGTGGCATGAAAGCAGATCATACAAATATTTTCAGTGGAAAACAACTCAGGGTAGTTATTTTGCTGTGTGGTTTTCTGGGTCCTTGTTTCAAAAGAAAAATTAATCCACCCGCACATCCAGTTTCCATGATCTTAAGCGCAAGTCAAAAACGCAAATATATTCCTGGACTTGTCATCTTCAGAGATTACAGGCAATGCTTTCTTCTACCAAATGAGACATGAACTCATCGGGGTTCAGGAATCATAGCAGATAACAAACTTCTAGTTAGGAAAAGAACACCGAAACAGGTCTATCAGCTGACTAGCTGGAATGAAAACTTTGCTGCGCAATACAAGTTACCAATTCTCATAGCCCGTTCTTGGTTCATGTAAATCTGAAATTGGTCCGCACATCCCCCTTGCAAGCGGAATCGTAGTCTTCTGCGAGATGCGGTGCAACTTCCTTGTGAGGGCATATGAACTTCTTCCTGAATGCCTTCTCGGTCACCTTGACAATTGTATAGTAGTTCAGGTCACGCTTGAGCAATCCATTTTCCTTGAGAAACTTTACAACATAGTACCATGGTCTCAGCCGGCCCTCTAGGCTGTAACAGGAAATTATCGGCTGTTGAGCAATGTATGCCGGTTCCAAACCCACCTCGGATAGGAGGAACTCGGAACTGCGCTGCAGTGATTCCTTAGTCCGCATTAGCAACGTTGGAGCCTCAGAAAAAGCAATGCCCATGAACAATTGTTGATTCCTTAGTTCTCATGCACAATTGTAGAGTTGCACACTGGTTGGCATAGTAGCTCATACACGGGATACGGTAGTTGCACACGCGCGGATGAGTAGTTGCATGCGCGACTGCGGAGTTACACACTCTCATCAGATAGTTTCTCACGCACGGTTGCGGAGTTTCACGCGCACGGCGAGTACCAGACAGTTCGTCGGGGTAGCAGAATAGGGGTAGTTTGGAGTGGAGTCGTCATCAACGAAAACTGCATCTCCATGTATAGGGGAAAATTACACATCAACTGTGAGCTAGTTGCACATCGACTACTAGACAGTTGCACCAAACAGGGACTAAATTGCACATACAAAAGTTCGTCAGAACATACCCATGTGGGATCTAATTTTGAAGAGCACGCCGCGAGGATTCCTATAGTGAAAGCGGATCTTAATTTCGATATTCAAGACAAAAGTTATGACTTTTTTAGAAAAATGAAAATCTGAATTAAATGTGTTCACACCTATTCCCATCAGTTAAAATTTCACGTCCACGAGTAGAGAGAAAGTTGCACATCGACTGTCAGCCTGTTGCACATCGACTACTGGACAGTTGCATCAAATAGGAACTAAATTGCACACAAAAAAGTTCATCGAAACATATCCATGCGGGATCTAGTTTCGAAGAGCGTGTCGTGGGGGTTCCAATAGTGGAAGTGGATCTTAATTCAGTTGCGTGGTTTAAAAGTTATGACTTTTTACAAATTCTAAAAACCCAAATTAAATGCATTCACACCTATATAAATGGATGCTTCTGTAATTCTTTCTCACTTTGTCCTGTTTACATGGTATTTTCCTAATATGGATTAGATTTTTCTTATACGCAGAGGAGACAATTTTTTTAGAGGTAAATACACTAGAAGTCACATAACTTGCGCGCGGTGGTCAGTTTGGTGCACAAACTTATAAAATATGTGTTTTTAGTCTGTGAACTTGCATGAAGGTGTAAATATGGTCATGTTTCACGTACACAGATGTATCCGTTGCCTATGTGGCATGCCAGCTTGGCCAGGACCCGCTGTCAGCCACTGTAACAGTTTGTGCATGGTAGATTTGCATAAAAAGCATCAGCTTTTTTTATTCACCATACTGAGCTCCTCAAATAAAATTTAAAAACATTGGCACTGGTGGGTTTCGAACACAAGACCTTAGGCTAAATAGTCACGTGTGGACAGCCACCAGAAAGGTAATTATACAAGATTAGATAGCACTACTATAACTTATATTCTATTAACACAGACCAAATTTTTTAAAAAGAAATCAATCTAACTGTGACCTCGTGGTCATGTGTGATTAAGCTAACCACTATGCTACGGCGGCAAAGGATTTCCCGATAAAGAGATAAACAATATTTATGTTGTTATTTCTATAGTTCTATGTATAAGAAACAACGTATACAATAGTGTTTCTAACATTTAAAAAAAGGTTCATGTGTTAGAAAAAAAGCATGTGACATTTAAAATAATATTTAAACAATGTAAAAAAATAGTTCTGTTAAAAAACATATGTTGCATTTTAAAATGTTTACGCATTTCAAAACCATTTTTCAAGAATTTTTTTAAATATTTATAAAATGTACAGACATGCTCGTGTAGTTTAGAAAATACTTCCTACCATCCAAAAAAGTTTAACATGTATTTGGACTTTTTTTAACCTGTATTTGAAAAAATAATCATATGTTTTAAAAATATTAAACATGTATAAAAATGTTTTTGATATATATCTAAAATGGATAACGTGTATGCACAAAATACATCAAAACATATATTTTTAAAACTGTTAATCATGTATTTGGAAAAATGTGAAAGGTGTATAAAATTGTTTCTGTTGTATACAAAAAATGTAGAATGTGTATGTAAAAGTAGACATCAAAACATATAAAAATTAATTATGTATTTGAAAAATGCTAAACATCTATTGGAATAATGTTTGTCTACATAGTACTGTACTACCTCCGCCCTGGTTTATTGGTCTATTTTGTATTTTGTGCCAAAATTTGGCCATAAATTTAACTGATAAAATGCTAATACATGTCATCATAAATTGTATCGTTGGATTCATATTTGAACATAGTTTACAATGATAGCATTTTTTTGACATGCATTAACATTTTATTAATTAAATTTATGGTCAAATTTTAGCACAAAATACTAAGAGGACCAGTAAATCAGGACGAAGGTAGTAGTACGTACTGGTGGGCTGAGCCCATATATACTTAGGTAATTAAGTACATCGGCGTCATTATATACTTAAAAATGTAATTATATAATATTATAATTACGTTGGTTAGTACATTGGCTGACAGTCGCATGTAGGGCGCACTGTAAAGCTGGCACGATGTTGCTAAAAAGGAGGGTTATCATCAGAGAGTAGAATCAACCTGAGCCATTGTTTTCTTATTCTAGGTAATAGCACTGCAGGTCCCTAAACTTGCAGTATATGTGATGATTTAGTCCTTGAAGTTGAAAAAATGGATTATTTCATCCCTCAACTTGTCATGGATGTGCAAATTTAGTCCAGGGCCAATCAGAACTCGCCAAGTGGAGCCAGCTGGCCTGGGTCGGTCAGCGCCGGGCATTTTGCAGTTTACCCCTGCCTTTATCACGAATCAACCCGCACTACTACACCTGAGTTAACCAGTGGGTATATTCCTTCTCTGGGTCTCGTTGCACAAAACACTACCGACCAGAACGGTTTGCTAGCAGGTTTGCGCACGACCTGATGGCCTGTGGTCAAGCATGGATGCACACGCAGTTCCTTCTGATCTTACCTCAAATTGCCGGGATTAAGAAAGGGAAACTTCAGGCACGGAGAAACTGTACATGTATCAAGTGACAAATACTCGCAACAAAACATATAGCAGCATAAAGAGTCTACAGAACGTGTGTCGGGCAAAGTTGCAAAACAGCATCATTTTCCAGGCCTTTTAGCGTTTCTCTGTACAATGATCACATGTCATCTACTAACAGCTCTCAAACACTACACACTGGTACTCTGACGAGCGAATTCAGAACTAGGTGCAACACCATCCAGCCATTCAAATGAAACATGATATTGAGTGCTGTCTACCCTGGGACGCTGCCGCTTAGTTGCCGGCATTGATTCCAAAAATCCGGATCGGTAGTTTCGCAACAACCAGTACTGTGACTGCAATGGTGTTCAAAAAGAGCATAGGATGTTGATAGTCTGTGGTGTACGAAGCGATCAAGTATCTGCAAAGGACAAGAGACATCCCCACATGCTTCAGGATAGGCTCCCGACTCCTGACTCCTCCGGTGTCGCCCCTGCGCGGCGACCGGGGGAACCCTAGCGCCGCCGCGTCCTCGTCCCTCCCCCGACCTCTCCTCCTCGCCGCCGCCGGGGCCCCGGGCAAATCCCGGTCGGCGTCGGCGGCGGCGGGATCTCTTCTCCCACGACTCGCTGGATATGACGCGGGCGGATCACGGCGATTGTTGGCGGCGCGCTGGAGGCGGGGCGCACCGGCGCGGGCTTGGGGGCGACGGCAGGGCTCACACTCGTGGTTTCTCCTAGTGTGCATGGGAGTCCGCTTGGGGCGCGCGGCGGCGACCCTCGGCAAGCGGTGGCGGGCGCTGGGCTCTCGGCGGCGCTCCGGCGTGTGCAGGCGGTGATGGTCCCTGTGCGCGGTCGGCGGCTCCGTCTCTGACCCGGACGGCGCGGGGGATGTCGGAGGCCCGGCGTGGCCGGCGATCTGGATGCGGTGGTGCCGGCGGCTCGCTGATCTGCCGGTGCTCCAGGGTTCTGCCTGGTGGTGCTGGTGATGACGGCGGCTCGTGCACGAGAGTTGGATTCCTTCGAACTGATCTGGGTGAAAACTTGCCTTCGGCGTCTGCTAAGGCCGGCGGTGGCGGCACTATTTGTGTCGTTCCCTTTTTGAAGGCATCGCCTTGGAGAAGTTTAAGGCCACTCTCTGCTACCTTCGGGGGGAACCCTAGATCGGATGATTGGATGACGGCGGCGCTCTGGTGTCGTTCCTCCCTTGGGGGCGTCATTCTTGAAGGTACACACGTGATCGAGGGACCAGAGGACGGATTCTTTGGTGGAGCGGTGATTCATCCTACACACTGATGGCGATGGATCTTGACGGCGTGGCGCTGTGCAGATTCGGAGTTCGTTGTGGGAGGATGGACTTGCGCAGGAGGACGGCGCTGTCGGGCGTCTTGGTAGCGTCGATGGCAGAGAGACATGACACGGTACATGCAACAGTATAGCTCTAAAGATGGATTAGTGGCAGGTGGCTGCGGCGACCTCATACCCGGCAGGCGTCCTGGTTGAGGAGTGCGCCGGACTGGTAGGTCTTAGATGTTTAGGTTTGGCTGCGATGTCTGTTTGGTATTAGGCCCAGACTATCTGCGCCCCTTCATCAATTGGATAGCTGTAGCAACAGTTGTTGCTTAGACGGTGGCTTTAGTCTTGCTGTTGTTTGATTTTGTAAGGTCTTGTGAGAATAATTAATAAAATGGGCGTATGCATCGCCCAGAAGCAGAGACCAGGGATCATCCTTCTTTTGTAAAAAAATCCCCGTAAGTCACGATGCTCACTCAGATCTATAAAGGACAGTCGAAAGAAATGGACAACCCATGAGGAAATCATGAATATACGAGAAAAGGATGTATTTACGTTCAGACAAGGGGCTAAAGAATTCACATTTTCCGTAAGATCAGATGACCTGGTAATTCTTAAAATAGCACAGTTCAACTACATACAATTCACGGTTTAGCATATATTTTTTAATCTGTTGTTTAGCATAATTTTAGCTAGCGAGGAGGTAAACTATTTTTAGAAGAAAGAACTAGTAATACTGTTTCAAATATATGAGTTATCAAAAAACTATTCATACTGTTCCAAATATTAGAAGCCTGCAGAACAACATCAGAGTTTTTCTAATAACGAACTATCAGCTTAACATAAATAAATGCATTAAGATTAATCTTATCTTTGCATTTCATGGATAGAAGCAAAGGTTTCATGTCGTTGAGTCGATTCGTCGAGCCCAAGTTGCTATGTCGACATGGCTGGCGTTGGGCAAAATTAATAAAATTAATATTTATATGACAGGAAGCAAGAAATTATAATCTCATACGGGCAGCAAATTCCAACCCAGCTCCCTTGTACGGCGCGCCTAGCTCAATCTTTCCCTGTACACCCCTACTGCACCGCCCTTACCACCTTCTCTTTCCCAACAACAAACCTCGAACCTTCTTTTTCCCAACAACCAACCAGTTAACTAAGGTGTAGTAGTGCGGGTTGATTCGTGATAAAGGCAGGGGTAAACTGCAAAATGCGCGGCGCTGACCGGCCCAGGCCAGCTGGCTCCACTTGGCGAGTTCTGATTCGCCCTGGACTAAATTTGCACATCCATGACAAGTTGAGGGATGAAATAATCCACCTTTTCAACTTCAAGGACCAAATCATCACATCCACTGCAAGTTTAGGGACCTGCAGTGCTATTACCTCTCCTAATTTTATATATTTGAGGGGCCTAATACATGAATAAAAAAAGCCGAGGGATTTTCCGCAAATCTACCATGCGAGAACTGTTACAGTGGCTGACCGCGGGCCTCGGACACGCTGGCATGCCATACAGGCAACGGATATGTCAGCGTACGCAAAATGTGACTGCATTTGCACCTCTTTACAAGTTTATGGACCAGAAATACGTATTTTATAAATTTATGCACTAAACTGACTGTCACGTGCAAATTTTGTGACTCCCAGTGTATTAACCTTATTTTTTTATATAGATTAGGGGACCAAATATTTTCTTTTTTATCGGCCACTCCAAAACGCTAGGGAGCAGCCAGCCACTCCTTAGATGCGTCCGAAAGAAAAGAGGGTGTAGCGTTGCGGGTAAGGTGTTGGCCGGTACAGGCCATTTTAAGTTTCAGTCCGACCCCAGAAAATTTAGTCCGAAATCCAAAACGCCGAGCGGGCCAAGCCCAAAAATCCTCCGACCACCACGCCCCTTCCTCCTCTCCTCTGTGGATCGAACCCTGCTCCATTCCTCTCCTCCTCTCAAGCGACCGGCGGCGGCAACCGGCTGCGGACGGCGACGGCGGGCTGAGCATCTCCCAGCCTCCCCTTCGCCAGGTCGCTGGCCTTGCCTCAGGTCGCGGACTCTCCTTCCCTAGGTCGCCGTCCTCCAGTTTTCTTTTTGGACCGAAGAAGTGAAAAATAGGTCAAATAGTACTATGGTTGTTGTTTAGTCTTTAGGCCAACTCCACCACACGATCCCAAACAGACGTCTAGCTTTGTCTGTTTTTCATCCGTTTAAGGTAGGAAAACGGACACGCGTGTCCGATTTTGTACGTCCGCGGATTTGTGCATCCAACGGGACGACCAACCTCAAACTGTCCGGCCGCGCCTCCATCATGTCTCACCTGTGATGACCTCGCGCGCCCGCCGCGCCCAACCGGCCACCCGCACTCACGCCGGCAAGGCGCAAACTAGCCAGCGCACGGCGGCGGCTCGCTAGCCAGCTAGCTAGCAAGCACGCACGTACGCGGCTGACTAGCTAGCTAGCTAGCAAGCCCCCTGCTGCGCTCGCATGCGCTCCGCCGCGGCGTGCTCGCCCAAGCCATGCCCGCCCAGCCGTGCAGCACCCGCGCCATGTAGCTCTGATACGTCTCCAACGTATCTATAATTTATGAAGTATTCATGATATTATATTATCCATCTTGGATGTTTAATGGGCTTTACTATACACTTTTATATTATTTTTGGGACTAACCTATTAACCCAGAACCCAGTGCCAGTTTCTGTTTTTTCCCTTGTTTCAGTGTTTCGCAGAAAAGGAATATCAAACAGAGTCCAAACGGAATGAAACCTTCGGGAGAGTTATTTTTGAAACGGAAGCAATCCAGGAGACTTGGAGTACACGTCAGAGAATCAACAAGGAGAGCACGATGTAGGGGGGCGCGCCCACCCCCCCAGGCGCGCCCTCCACCCTCGTGGGCCCCTCGTGGCTCCCCTTACCGACTTCTTTCGCCTATATATATCCATATACCCTAAAACATCGGAGAACATAATAGATCGGGAGTTCCGCCGCCGCAAGCCTCTGTAGCCACCAAAAACCAATCGGGACCCTGTTCCGGCACCCTGCCGGAGATGGGGATCCATCACCGGTGGCCATCTTCATCATCCCGGTGCTCTCCATGATGAGGAGGGAGTAGTTCACCCTCGGGGCTGAGGGTATGTACCAGTAGCTATGTGTTTGATCTCTCTCTCTCTCTCGCGCGCGTTCTTGAGATGGTACGATCTTGATGTATCGCGAGCTTTGCTATTATAGTTGGATCATATGATGTTTCTCCCCCTCTACTCTCTTGTAATGGATTGAGTTTTCACTTTGAAGTTATCTTATCGGATTGAGTCTTTAAGGGTTTGAGAACACTTGACGTATGTCTTGCCGTGCTTATCTGTGGTGACAATGGGATATCACGTGATCCACTTGATGTATGTTTTGGTGATCAACTTGCGAGTTCCGCCCATGAACCTATGCATAGGGGTTGGCACACGTTTTCGTCTTGACTCTCCGGTAGAAACTTTGGGGCACTCTTTGAAGTACTTTGTGTTGGTTTGGACAGATGAATCTGAGATTGTGTGATGCATATCGTATAATCATACCCACGGATACTTGAGGTGACATTGGAGTATCTAGGTGACATTAGGGTTTTGGTTGATTTGTGTCTTAAGGTGTTATTCTAGTACGAACTCTATGATAGATTGAACGGAAAGAGTAGCTTCGTGTTATTTTACTACGGACTCTTGAATAGATCGATCAGAAAGAATAACTTTGAGATGGTTTCGTACCCTACAATAATCTCTTCGTTTGTTCTCCGCTATTAGTGACTTTGGAGTGACTCTTTGTTGCATGTTGAGGGATAGTTATATGATCCAATTATGTTATTATTGTTGAGAGAACTTGCACTAGTGAAAGTATGAACCCTAGGCCTTGTTTCCTAGCATGGCAATACTGTTTACACTCACTTTTATCATTAGTTACCTTGCTGTTTTTATATTTTCAGATTACAAAAACATGTATCTACCATCCATATTGCATTGTATCACCATCTCTTGGCCGAACTAGTGCACCTATACAATTTACCATTGTATTGGGTGTGTTGGGGACACAAGAGACTCTTTGTTATTTGGTTGCAGGGTTGTTTGAGAGAGACCATCTTCAACCTACGCCTCCCACGGATTGATAAACCTTAGGTCATCCACTTGAGGGAAATTTGCTACTCTGCACTTGGAGGCCCAACAAAGTCTACAAGAAGAAGGTTGTGTAGTAGACATCAAGCTCATTTCTGGCGCCGTTGCCGGGGAGGTGAGTGCTTGAAGGTATATCTTTAGATCTTGCAATCGAATCTTTTAGTTACTTGTCTTATCACTAGTTTATGTTATAAAAGAACACTACAAAAAATGGAATTGAGGATACCTCATATGCTTCATCTTTTTAATGTCTTTCGTGGAAATGATAGGAAGGAAAATTGTGCTCATGTACTAGAAGAAGAATTACATAGAATGTTTGGCACTAAATATTTGAATGATGAGCATGATTGCAATGTTATTAGTATGAATTCCTTGAATATCCATGATGCTAATGATATGCAAAGACACAAGCTTGGGGAAGCTATGTTTGATGAAGATGATATTTTTTGTCCCCCAAGTTTTGATGAGAAAATTTATTATGATGAAAGCATACCTCCTATTTATGATGATTATATTGATGAAAGTGGATTTGGAGAGGTCATGACTTTATTTAGTGACGATTCCACTATCTTGGAAGAGGTTTCAATCGATTATGATGAGAACAAAGTTGCCACTTATGATGATTATTGTGATGAAACTTATGCTATAAAAAGTAGTGTTGATTATATTTATAAAACTTGTCATGAATATAATTACCCCTTTTCTGAACATTATTCTTTTAATGTGGAAACAATTTATAGTATTTGAGTCCCTTATGATACTCCCACTATTCCGAATGAGAAGAATTTTTCTTATGTGGAGAGTAATAAAATTTGTATGCAAGTAGATCATGAAAAGAATGCTTTATGTGATGGTTATATTGTTGAATTCATTCATGATGCTACTGAAAATTATTATGAGGGAGGAACATATGCTTGTAGGAATTGCAATAATATCAAGTTTCCTCTCTATGTGCTTAAAGTTTTGAAGATATGCTTGGTTTGCCTTCCTATTCTAGTTGGTTATTGTTCCAATAAGTTGTTTGCTCACAAAATCCCTATGCATAGGAAGTGGGTTAGACTTAAATGTGCTAGTCATATTCTTCATGATGCTCTCTTTATGTTTCAGTTCTTATCTTTTATGTGAGCATCATTGAAATCATCATGCCTAGCTAGGGGCGTTAAACGATAGCGCTTGTTGGGAGGCAACCCAACTTTATTTTTTGTTTCTTACTTTTTAGTCCTGTTAAGTAATAAATAATCCATCTAGCTTCTGTTTGATGTGGTTTTATGTTTTAATTAGTGTTTGTGCCAAGTTAAACCTATAGGATCTTCTCGGATGATAGTTATTTGATCTTGCCGAAAATTCCAAAAACTTTCTGTTCACGAAAACAATTGTTTAAAATCACCAGAACGTGATAAAATACTGATTCCAATTGCAGTACATCAATAAACAAATTATCTAGGTCTTCCTATTTTGGTAGATTTTTCTGAGTTCCAGAAGTTTGCGTTAGTTACAGATTACTACAGACTGTTCTGTTTTTGACAGATTCTGTTTTTCGTGTGTTGTTTGCTTATTTTGATGAATCTATGGCTAGTAAAAGAGTTTATAAACCATAGAGAAGTTGGAATACGGTAGATTTAACACCAACACAAATAAATAATGAGTTCAATACAGTACCTTGAAGTGGTGTTTTGTTTTCTTTCGCTAACAGAGCTCAGGAGATTTTCTGTTAAGTTTTGTGTTGTGAAGTTTTCAAGTTTTGGGTAAAGATTCGATGGACTATGGAATAAGGAGTGGCAAGAGCCGAAGCTTGGGGATGCCCATGGCACCCCAAGGTAATATTCAAGGACAACCAAAAGCCTATGCTTGGGGATGCCCCGGATGGCATCCCCTCTTTCGTCTTCGCACATCGGTAACTTTACTTGGAGCTATATTTTTATTCACCACATGATATGTGTTTTGCTTGGAGCGTCATTTTATTTTCTTTAGCTTTGCTTGCTGTTTGAATGAAATATCAAGATCTGAAATTCTTAAATGAGAGAGAGTCTTCACATAGCTACATAATTATCTAACTACTCATTGATCTTCACTTATATCTTTTTGGAGTAGTTTGTCATTTACTTGTGTGCTTCACTTATATCCTATGAGTAAATGGTTGAATGATTTGAATGTCATAAATCTGAAATTATATATGTTTCATATGCCTTTCCCATGGGGAGTAATGCCTTTACATATAAGAAGTAGAGGTGGTAAATTTATTGAAGGTTAGCAAACATTGTATTGGTCACTTGAACAATTTATGAATGAATATTGAAGGAAGAGAGATTTCACATATAATACTATCCTGGACATCTTCTATGATGGTGAGCCCCATTAATTATTTTCAAACCTAAGCAAATTAGTTGAAGTTGGACAAGGAAGACAACATAATGAGTTATGCTTGGGTATATTTGTATAGAAGTTATATTGTTATGGATCCTCTAACATGTGATGCTTGCTATTTAGAATCCTTTGCTAGCCAAAATATCTGTACTAAGCGGGAATACTGCTTGTGCATCCAAATTCCTTGAACCAAGTTTCTTCCATGAGTGTCCACTATATCTACCTATATGCAGTATTTACCTGCCGTTCCAAGTAAATTTGCATGTGCCAAACTCTAAACCTTGAAATAATAATCTATTTTGTATGCCCGAATCGCTCATGTAGCGACTAGGGGCTGTCAGTATCTTCCATGCTAGGTGGGTTATTTTCACGATGAGTGGACTCCGCTCATCATTCACGAGAAAATGGCTGGTAACTGGGATGCCCAGTCCTATGATCAAAAGATCAAAAACAAAATCACAAATAATTTAAACAAAACTCCCCCAGGAATGTTGATAGTTGGACGGCACCCGTTGTTTCGGACAAGCCGTGGAGTGTGAATGTTGGTGGAGGGGGAGTAAAAACTTTACCTTTCTGCGTGGGAACTGCCTATAATGTATCTAGTATGGAAGATATGGGGAACTCTTGGTCGTTATGTTGACAATGAAAGCATACCTCTCAAAATTATTTTCATCTCTGTTTTTTCTTCGAGCTCTGGCACCTCTGCAAATCCCTGCTTCCCTCTGCGAATGGCCTATCTTTTACTTTTATGCAAGAGTCAGTAGTATTCCTTCTCATTCCAACCTATTCTTTAGTTGGCAAGCATCATGTGATGGAAAGATCTAAGCATATATGGCCATTCAAATATATTTGATCATGAATTATTATTGTTGACAATTATCTATATGATAAATAAGTTGGGAGGCGAAACATTAAGCCCCTATCTTTCTCTGTGTTTGATGGATGCTATTTGTTCTGAAAATATGCTTTGAGTAGTAGCAATCATGGAAGACTATATGATAGTTGAGTATGTGGGATTTGCTAAATCAAAGCTCTTACATAGACCCTTGCTGAAAATAAGATCAATTGCAATTGTTTGATGACTGAGAACTGTTTGTTAGTTTTCAAGAAAGTTTATGATATATAATTTAACATGTGAATAGTTTGTTACTTGATCATGAGAAGCTTTATGATATGAGCTACTGTTATGACATATAATGATGCTAGAAAAGGTGATTGAAATTATCATTGATCAAACTTATGCACCTGCTAGCATTCACACTTCATAAATTATTTCTTTTATCATTTACCTACTCGAGGACGAGCAGGAATTAAGCTTGGGGATGCTGATACGTCTCCAACGTATCTATAATTTATGAAGTATTCATGCTATTATATTATCCATCTTGGATGTTTAATGGGCTTTACTATACACTTTTATATTATTTTTGGGACTAACCTATTAACCCAGAGCCCAGTGCCAGTTTCTGTTTTTCCCTTGTTTCAGTGTTTCGCAGAAAATGAATATCAAACGGAGTCCAAACGGAATGAAACCTTCGGGAGAGTTATTTTTGGAATGGAAGCAATTCACGAGACTTCGAGTACACGTCAGAGAATCAACAAGGAGAGCACGATGTAGGGGGGCGCGCCCACCCCCCCAGGCGCGCCCTCCACACTCGTGGGCCCCTCGTGGCTCCCCTTACCGACTTCTTTCGCCTATATATATCCATATACCCTAAAACATCGGAGAACAGAATAGATCGGGAGTTCCACCGCCGCAAGCCTCTGTAGCCACCAAAAACCAATCAGGACCCTGTTCCGGACCCTGCCGGAGGGGGGGATCCATCACCGGTGGCCATCTTCATCATCCCGGCGCTCTCCATGACGAGGAGGGAGTACTTCAGCCTCGGGGCTGAGGGTATGTACCAGTAGCTATGTGTTTGATCTCTCTCTCTCTCTCGTGTTCTTGAGATGGTACGATCTTGATGTATCGCGAGCTTTGCTATGATAGTTGGATCTTATGATGTTTCTCCCCCTCTACTATCTTGTAATGGATTGAGTTTTCACTTTGAAGTTATCTTATCGGATTGAGTCTTTAAGGGTTTGAGAACACTTGACGTATGTCTTGCCGTGCTTATCTGTGGTGACAATGGGATATCACGTGATCCACTTGATGTATGTTTTGGTGATCAACTTGCGGGTTCCGCCCATGAACCTATGCATAGGGGTTGGCACACGTTTTCGTCTTGACTCTCCGGTAGAAACTTTGGGGCACTCTTTGAAGTACTTTGTGTTGGTTTGGATAGATGAATCTGAGATTGTGTGATGCATATCGTATAATCATACCCACGGATACTTGAGGTGACATTGGAGTATCTAGGTGACATTAGGGTTTTGGTTGATTTGTGTCTTAAGGTGTTATTCTAGTACGAACTCTATGATAGATTGAACGGAAAGAATAGCTTCATGTTATTTTACTACGGACTCTTGAATAGATCGATCAGAAAGAATAACTTTGAGGTGGTTTCGTACCCTACAATAATCTCTTCGTTTGTTCTCCGCTATTAGTGACTTTGGATTGACTCTTTGTTGCATGTTGAGGGATAGTTATATGATCCAATTATGTTAATATTGTTGAGAGAACTTGCACTAGTGAAAGTATGAACCCTAGGCCTTGTTTCCTAGCATTGCAATACCGTTTACGCTCACTTTTATCATTAGTTACCTTGCTGTTTTTATATTTTCAGATTACAAAAACCTATATCTACCATCCATATTGCACTTGTATCACCATCTCTTCGCCAAACTAGTGCACCTATACAATTTACCATTGTATTGGGTGTGTTGGGGACACAAGAGACTCATTGTTATTTGGTTGCAGGGTTGTTTGAGAGAGACCATCTTCGACCTACGCCTCCCACGGATTGATAAACCTTAGGTCATCCACTTGAGGGAAATTTGCTACTGTCCTACAAACCTCTACACTTGGAGGCCCAACAACGTCTACAAGAAGAAGGTTGTGTAGTAGACATCAAGCTCGCCCGCGCACGCCGGTAGCTGCAGCAGACCCCGCTCGCTCGTCACCCTGCAGCAGCGGGCGCGTCGTCACCTGCTGCTGTGCCCTGCCGCCCGCCCGCGGGTTCGTATTTGTGCCACCGCCCGCACGCTTTGCCTCGCCACTCCCGCCCCTTGCGCCGCGCTCGCCGCCCGCGCCCGCGCGCTCGCCCGCCCCTGCTCTCTGCCGAGCTCACCGCACCCGCGCCTGCTCTCCGTCGAGCATGCCGCGCCCCGTCGAGCTCGCCCGCCCGCCCACGCCCTCGCCTGCCCGCGCGCTTGACCTCGCCCACTTGCCCTCGCCTGCGTCTGCCTCTCCCTCCCGCCCTCGCCTGCGCGCCGCACACCAAGCCAACGTCACTGAGCTCCGCCCCACGTCCGCACCCCCCGCCCGCATGTCGTTGCCCACCAGAGCGCGGCCCCGCGCCTGCCACATTCGCCAGTACCGAGCTCGCGCCCGCGCGCTCTCCGGCGTCCGCACCAAGCTCGCCCGCCGCCTGCTTCGCGCCCGCACCCTGCTCCGGTCGCCGCCTGCGCCGCGCCGCGTCCCGCTCCAGCCGACTCCGCGCCGCTCTGGTAGAAAAGCCCGTGGCTGCACGCGTTGGTGGGTGAGTGGACACGGTGGGCTAGAGGAGAGAAAAGAGAGAGAGCGTGACATGTAGGGCACGCCCGGACACAGCGGATGAAGAGAACGTCGAGGTGTCCGTTTTCTATCCGTTTTTGCGTTAAATCCAGACCAACTTTGGGCCAGAGATAGGGTGAAACGGACACTAAACGGACGAAAAAGTAAAATGGGGTTTACCGCTGGGTCGTTGCACGTGTCCGCTTTTACCGAAGTCAAGCAGATCGACCGAGGACGAGGAGGCACCGGCTGAGCCCTGCGAGATCACGCGCCTGCCGGAGGATCACTTGTCGGCGGCGCTGTGATAACCCACAAGTATAGGGGATCAATTGTATCCTCTTTCGATAAGTAAGAGTGTCGAACCCAATGAGGAGCTAAAGGTAGAACAAATATTCCCTCAAGTTCTATCGACCACCGATACAACTGTACGCACGCTTAGCGTTTGCTTTACCTAGAACAAGTATGAAACTAGAAGTACTTTGTAGGTGTTGTTGGATAGGTTTGCAAGATAATAAAGAGCACGTAAATAAAAACTAGGGGCTGTTTAGATAAAAACACAATAAAGTAAATATAGCGAGTGTGGAAAGGTGGTGGTAGGAGTTGCGAAATTGTCCCTAAGCAATTGACTACTTTACTAGACCGATAGCAAATTTTATGTGGGAGAGGCCACTGCTAGCATGTCATCCCTGACTTGGAATTCTATGCATTTATGGTTGGAACTATTAGCAAGCATCTGCAACTACTAACGTTCACTAAGGTAAAACCCAACCATAGCATTAAGTTATATTGGTCCCCCTTCAATCCCGTAAGCATCAATTTCTATGCTAGGTAGAAGCTTCTGTCACTCTTGCCCTCCAATACATAGTCCTATCAACATACAACTAACCCTATGGTGTGATCCACGCGCGCACTCATATGATGGGCACCAAAGGACAGCAACATAACCACAAGCAAATTAAATCAATCATAACAATTCATCAACCACCGATAAGACAACGAAAATCTACTCAGACATCATAGGATGGCAACACATCATTGGATAATAATATGAAGCATAAAGCACCATGTTCAAGTAGAGGGTACAGCGGGTTGCGGGAGAGTGGACCGCTGTAGATAGAGGGGGGGAAGGTGATGGAGGTGTTGGTGAAGATGGCGGAGGTGTTGGTGAAGATCGCGGGGATGATGATGGTGGCCACGGCAGCGTTCCGGCGCCACCGGAAGAGAAGGGGAGAGGGGGCCCCTTCTTCTTCTTCTTCTTCCTTGACCTCCTCCCTAGATGGGAGAAGGGTTTCTCCTCTGGTCCTTGGCCTCCATGGCATGGGAGGGGCGAGATCCCCTCCGAGATTGGATCTGTCTCTCTGTCTCTCTCTGTTTCTGTGTTCTCGTCTACCCTTTCACCGTTTCGTCTATATATGGAGATTCGTAACTCCGATTGGATTGAAACCTTCGCCCATATTTTTCTCCGAAAATTAGCTTTCTTGCGGCCAAAGAAGAGCAGCAACCGCCTTACGGGAGCCCCATGAGGGTCAGAGGCACGCCCAGGGGGTGGGGCGCGCCCCCTGCCTCGTGCCCCCCTCGGGCACCGTCTCGCGTTGATTCTTCTTCCCGTATTTTCCAAATATTCCAAAAATATTCTCCGTCCGTTTTTATCCCGTTTGCATTCCGTTTGATATGGGGTTTCTGCGAAACATAAAACATGCAACAAACAGGAACCGGCACTGGGCACTGGATCAATATGTTAGTCCCAAAAATAGTATAAAAAGTTGCCAAAAGTATATGAAAGTTGTATAATATTGGCATGGAACAATCAAAAATTATAGATACGACGGAGACGTATCAGCATCCCCAAGCTTAATTCCTACTCGTCCTCGAGTAGGTAAATGATAAAAAAGATAATTTTTCATGTGGAATGCTACCTAGCATAATCTTTATCACATATCTAATCATGGCATGAATATTAAGACATGAGTGATTCAAAGCAATAGTCTATCATTTGACATTAAGACAATAATACTTCAAGCATACTAATAAAGCAATCATGTCTTTTCAAAATAACATGGCCAAAGAAAGTTATCCCTACAAAATCATATAGTCTGGCTATGCTCCATCTTCACCACACAAAATATTAACATCATGCACAACCCCGATGACAAGGCGAGCAATTGGTTTATACTTTTTAACGCGCTTCAGCTTTTTCAACCCTCACGCAATACATGAGCGCAAGCCATGGATATAGCACTATAGGTGGAATAGAATATGATGATAGAGATTGTGTGGAGAAGACAAAAAGGAGAAAGTCTCACATCGACGCGGCTAATCAACGGGCTATGGAGATGCCCATCAATTGATGTCAATGTGAGGAGTAGGGATTGCCATGCAACAGATGCACTAAGAGCTATAAGTGTATGAAAGCTCAAACTAGAAACTAAGTGGGTGTGCATCCAACTTGCTTGCTCATGAAGACCTCGGGCATTTGAGGAAGCCCATCATCGGAATATACAAGCCAAGTCTATAATGAAAATTCCCACTAGTATATGAAAGTGATAACTCAAGAGACTCTCTATATGAAGAACATGGTGCTACTCTGAAGCACAAGTGTGGTAAAAGGATAGTAACATTGCCCCTTCTCTCTTTTCTCTCTTTTTTTACCTTCTTTTTTTTTTGATGGGCTTCTTTGGCCTCTTTTTTTTATTTGGGCTTCTTTGGCCTCTTTTATTTTTTTGATAAAGTCCGGAGTCTCATCCCGCCTTGTGGGGGAATCATAGTCTCCATCATCCTTTCCTCACTGGGGCAATGCTCTAATAATGATGATCATCACACTTTTATTTACTTACAACTCAATATTACAACTCGATATCTAGAACAAAGATATGACTCTATATGAATGCCTCTGGCGGTGTACCAGGATGTGCAATGATCTAGCGTAGCAATGACATCAAAAAACGGACAAGCCATGAAAACATCATGCTAGCTATCTTACGATCATGCAAAGCAATATGACAATGAATGCTCAAGTCATGTATATGATGATGATGGAAGTTGCATGGAAATATATCTCGGAATGGGAAATGCCATAATAGGTAGGTATGGTGGCTGTTTTGAGGAAGATATAATAAGGCTTATGTGTGACAGAGTGTATCATATCACAGGGTTTGGATGCACCGGCGAAGTTTGCACCAACACTCGAGGTGAGAAAGGGCAATGCACGGTACCGAAGAAGCTAGCAATGATGGAAGGGTGAGAGTGCGTATAATCCATGGACTCAACATTAGTCATAAAGAACTCACATACTTATTGCAAAAGTATATTAGTCATCGAAACAAAGTACTACGCGCATGCTCCTAGGGGGATAGATTGGTAGGAAACACCATCGCTCGTCCCCGACCGCCACTCATAAGGAAGACAATCAATAAATACCTCATGCTCCGACTTCATCACATAACGGTTCACCATACGTGCATGCTACGGGAATCACAAACCTCAACACAAGTATTTCTACTAATCCAAAACTACCCATTAGCATGACTCTAATATCACCATCTTTATATCGCAAAACTATTGCAAGGAATCAAACATATCATATTCAGTGATCTACAAGTTTTATGTAGGATTTTATGACTAACCATGTGAATGACCAATTCCTGTCATCTCTCTAAATAGATATAATTGAAGCAAGAGAGTTTAATTCTTTCTACAAAAGATATGCCCACGCTCTAACAAATATAAGTGAAGCAAAAGAGCATTCTACAAATGGCGGTTTTCTATGTGAAGAGAAACAGGCAATCCAAACTTCAAATGAAATAAACGAAGCACATGAAGCATTCTATAAAGCCATACTCAAAAGATATAAGTGAAGTGCAAAGAGCATTCTATAAATCAACCAAGGACTATCTCATACCAGCATGGTGCATAAAAGAAAAATGAAAACTAAATGCAAAAGACGCTCCAAGATCTGCACATATCACATGAATGAAACGAATTCGAAAACATACCAATATTTGTTGAAGAAAGAGGGGATGCCTTCCGAGGCATCCCCAAGCTTAGACGCTTGAGTATCCTTGAATATTTACTTGGGGTGCCTTGGGCATCCCCAAGCTTGAGCTCTTGCCTCTCTTCCTTCTCCTCACATCGAGACCTTCTCGATCATCGAACACTTCATCCACACAAAACTTCAACAGAAAACTCGGTAAGATCCGTTTGTATAATAAAGCAAATCACTACTCTAAGTACTTTTGCAAACCAATTCATATTTTGTTTTTTAATTGTGTCTACTGTAGTATAACTTTTTCATGGCTTAATCCACTGATATAAATCGATAGTTTCATCAAAACAAGCAAACTATGCATCAAAAATAGAATCTGTCTAAAACAGAACAGTCTGCAATAATCTGAACATTCACCATACTTCTGATACCTGAAAAATTCTACAAAAATTATAAAAAATAAAACATTTGTATAGAAAGACAGTGCAAAATGAATCAGAACCATTTGACGTCCCAGTTAAAAATGTAAAATCACGCACTACAGCCAAAGTTTCTGTCCTGCACCGTACAAACCAACAAGCATTGTAAACATCCTAAAGGCAAACCTTGGCACATTATTTTTATAATACAATGGAATTGTACAAGAGGATAATTATTTTAGTTGAAAAGTTTCTGTAATTAAGATTCACAAAGTTTCCATGGGCATGAACAAAGTTCAAGGACGTCCCCCACTTTCACAATGCTCGTCTATCTCACTTTCACTTTTCTTTTTGAAAAAGTTTTGAGTTCCCCTCTTTATTATTTTTTTGTTTTTAAACTATATAAAAGCACTCAACAGAAATAAATGACTCTCTAAAACTTCCGGGTTGTCTCCCTGCAGCGCTTTCTTTAAAGCCATTAAGCTAGGCATATAGTGCTCAAGTAGTGAATCCACCCGGATCCCAAGGTATATCAAAGCCAATTTTAATTAGCAATGATTTGGCATTTAGTAGTGAGTACAAAGCAACATATATCAAGCAAAGACGAAGTCTAACTCTCTTCCTATGCATCGGCATGTTATAAAAGAACAATCATGCACACATAGTAAAGGCCAATGCATAGTATAAACAGTTTCTTGCAATTTTATCATATTGGAAACATAGAGAGGTGGGAGCAGCAAGCACATGCATATTATATTCATCAAAATCATCATGTGCAACGGTAAAAGGCAACCCATCAATATAATCCTTAATAAGTGCAAACTTCTCCGATATAGTATAATCGGGAGAATTCAAAAAGATAATAGGACTATCATGCGTGGGTGCAATAGTAACAATTTCATTTTTAACATAAGGAACTATAGCAAGTTCATCTCCATAAGCATAATTCATGTTGGCATCTTGGCCACAAGCATAGCAAGCATCATCAAGAGGGGGTATTTCAAGAGAATCAACGGGATCATAACAATCACCATAGCAATCATCCTTCGGTAAGCATGAAGGGAAATTAAACAATGTATGAGTTGAAGAGTTACTCTCATTAGAAGGTGGGCACGGGTAGCTAATCCGCTCTTCCTCCTTTTGTTCTTCGCTCTCCTCATCATCTTTTTCATCCAATGAGCTCACACTAGTAGAAAACTGGGCTTTGGTCACAGGGCAGTTTTCACATTAGCCCCGGTTCAGTCACGAACCGGGACTAATGTGAGCATTGGTCCCGGTTCGTGAGCCCAGGGGGCCGGCCGGGGCCTCGTGGGCATTGGTCCTGGTTCGTATGGAACCATTTGTCCCGGTTCGAGCCATGAACCGGGACTAATGGTCCTCGCTCCTGGCCCACAACCATTTGTCCCGGTTCTTGGCATGAACCGAGACAGAAGGCCCGGATTTAGTACCGGTTCATGCCACGAACCGGGACCAATGAGGTGCCTGTATATACCCCTCGCCCGTGAGCAGAGCACTGGAGTGCTCTGTTTTTCTCTGGCCGGCGAGGGGAGGGCTTTGTGGTGCTCTAGCTCACCTCCTATGCACATGAGGTGTTCGATGAAATGCCCGAGCCACACTAGTTAAGCTTTGTCCTCTCGAAGCTCGACCACAAAGCTCCATTTTCCTTGAGATTTGTCTAGGTTTAGCGGCCCGTCACGTCCCATTCCCGTCTTCACCGCCGTCGACCGCCCGCGCCGATCTCGTCGCCGGCAACACCGTGGTGAGCCTCTTGTTCTTATCTTCTTTTTGAAAGAAAAAAATTCTTACTTTAGATAGATACTTGTCTAATTTTCTTACTATTTTATTCCTTCTTATTACATAGTGCGATGGTTTTGGTATCCGCCCCCGTCGGCCCTCGTCCTGTCTATGATTCGGATGTGGTATATATTATCTTTTTATAACTATTTGATTCATTTATTGTTTATGACAAATATACCGACCAGCGTGACATAGATTTTATTTATCTAGGAGGTGGTTGAACCGGAAATTCTAACCGACCCTATTGTCGAGAGGTTAAATTTAGTTGAAGAAGAAAACAATTACTTGAAGGAAAAAATAAAAAAATTGAGGAGGAGAAGATGATATTGGAGTTGCATGTTGCGGATGTCGTCGATGATCACAAGATCAAGATGGATGCAATGCGCTTGAAGATTAGAAAGATTAGAAAATATGCCATTCATACCGAGGCTTGGTATCATTATGCCGTTGGATCAATTGTTACCTTGGTTGCGATTATGATCGCATTTGTTTTCGCATTGAAATGTTTTACATAGTTTCAATGTATGGTTTAATTAATTAGATGCTCTGGAGAGCTATATATATGTTGTTAGATGAGAACTATGTATGTACTTTGGTTCTAATGTGATGATGAACTTCTATTAATTTGGTCACTTAATTATCTATTCATGATGTTCTGTAATGGTTTTTGACACACTTAATTATATATAATGCACGCAGATGAACCGGCAATGGATGTACGGTGACAGACACACCTCCGAGTACATTAAGGGCGTGCATGATTTTCTCGAAGTGGCTGAGGCAAACAAGCAGAATGGTTTTATGTGTTGTCCATGCCCTACATGTGGGAATACGAAGTCTTACTCTGACCGGAAAATCCTTCATGCCCACCTGCTTTACAAGGGTTTCATGCCACACTATAATGTTTGGACGAGGCACGGAGAAATGGGGGTTATGATGGAAGACGGCGAAGAAGAAGAGGACGATGACAACTATGTGCCCCCTGAATACGGTGATGCTGCAACGGGGGAAGCTGCTGAAGATCAAGAGGAACCAGACGATGTGCCCAATGATGCTGCAACGGGGGAAGCTGCTGAAGATCAAGAGGAACCAGACGATGTGCCCAATGATGCTGCAAGGGGGGAAGCTGCTGAAGATGAAGAGGAACCAGTGCCCGATGATGATGATCTCCGTCGGGTCATTGTCGATGCAAGGACGCAATGCGAAAGTCAAAAGGAGAAGCTGAAGTTTGATCGCATGTTAGAGGATCACAAAAAAGGGTTGTACCCCAATTGCGAAGATGGCAACACAAAGCTCGGTACCGTACTGGAATTGCTGCAGTGGAAGGCAGAGAATGCTGTGCCTGACAAAGGATTTGAGAAGCTATTGAAAATATTGAAGAAGAAGCTTCCAAAGGATAACGAATTGCCCGACAGTACATACGCAGCAAAGAAGGTCGTATGCCCTCTAGGATTGGAGGTGCAGAAGATACATGCATGCCCTAATGACTGCATCCTCTACCGCGGTGCGTACAAGGATCTGAACGCATGCCCGGTATGCGGTGCATTGCGGTATAAGATCAGACGAGATGACCCTGGTGATGTTGACGGCGAGCCCCCCAGGAAGAGGGTTCCTGCGAAGGTGATGTGGTATGCTCCTATAATACCACGGTTGAAACGTCTGTTCAGAAACGAAGAGCATGCCAAGTTGATGCGATGGCACAGTGAGGACCGTAAGAAAGACGGGAAGTTGAGAGCACCCGCTGACGGGTCGCAGTGGAGAAAAATCGAGAGAAAGTACTGGGCTGAGTTTGCAGCTGACCCAAGGAACGTATGGTTTGGTTTAAGCGCGGATGGCATTAATCCTTTCGGGGAGCAGAGCAGCAATCACAGCACCTGGCCCGTGACTCTATGTATGTATAACCTTCCTCCTTGGATGTGCATGAAGCGGAAGTTCATTATGATGCCAGTTCTCATCCAAGGCCCTAAGCAACCCGGCAACGACATTGATGTGTACCTAAGGCCATTAGTTGAAGAACTTTTACAGCTGTGGAATGGAAACGGTGTACGTACGTGGGATGAGCACAAACAGGAGGAATTTAACCTGCACGCGTTGCTGTTTGTAACCATCAACGATTGGCCCGCTCTCAGTAACCTTTCAGGACAGACAAACAAGGGATACCACGCATGCACGCACTGTTTAGATGACACTGAAAGTATATACCTGGACAAAAGCAGGAAGAATGTGTACCTGGGCCATCGTCGATTTCTTCCGACCAACCATCAATGTCGAAAGAAAGGCAAGCATTTCAAAGGCGAGGCAGATCACCGGAAGAAGCCCGCCATGCGTACCGGTGATCACGTACTTGCTATGGTCAATGATTTACACGTAATCTTTGGAAAGGGTCCCGGCGGACTAGCTGTTCCGAATGACGTTGAGGGACACGCACCCATGTGGAAGAAGAAATCTATATTTTGGGACCTACCCTACTGGAAAGAGCTAGAGGTCCGCTCTTCAATCGACGTGATGCACGTGACGAAGAACCTTTGCGTGAACCTGCTAGGCTTCTTGGGCGTGTATGGGAAGACAAAAGATACACCTGAGGCACGGGAGGACCTGCAACGTTTGCACGAAAAAGACGGCATGCCTCCGAAGCAGTATGAAGGTCCTGCCAGCTACGCTCTTACGAAAGAAGAGAAAGAAATCTTCTTTGAATGCCTGCTCAGTATGAAGGTCCCGACTGGCTTCTCGTCGAATATAAAGGGAATAATAAATATGCCAGAGAAAAAGTTCCAGAACCTAAAGTCTCATGACTGCCACGTGATTATGACGCAACTGCTTCCGGTTGCATTGAGGGGGCTTCTACCGGAAAACGTCCGATTAGCCATTGTGAAGCTATGTGCATTCCTCAATGCAATCTCTCAGAAGGTGATCGATCCAGAAATCATACCAAGGCTAAGGAGTGATGTGGCGCAATGTCTTGTCAGTTTCGAGCTGGTGTTCCCACCATCCTTCTTCAATATCATGACGCACGTCCTAGTTCATCTAGTCGACGAGATTGTCATTCTGGGGCCCGTATTTCTACACAATATGTTCCCCTTTGAGAGGTTCATGGGAGTCCTAAAGAAATATGTCCGTAACCGCGCTAGGCCAGAAGGAAGCATCTCCATGGGCCATCAAACAGAGGATGTCATTGGGTTTTGTGTTGACTTCATTCCTGGCCTTAAGAAGATAGGTCTCCCTAAATCGCGGTATGAGGGGAGACTGACTGGAAAAGGCACGCTTGGAGGGGGGAACTCAATAATATGCAGGGACGGATATTCTTGGTCTGAAGCACACTACACAGTTCTACAGAACTCTACCTTGATGACCCCGTATGTCGATGAACACAAGAACAGTCTGCGCTCCAAACACCCGGAGCAGTGTGACGACTGGATTACATGTGAACACATCAGGACTTTCAGCAGTTGGTTGGAAACACATCTCAGAGGTGACACCACTGTTTGTGATGAGTTGTACTCGTTGTCCAGGGGACCATCTTCGACTGTATTGACTTACAAAGGATACGAGATAAATGGGAATACATTTTACACGATCGCCCAAGATCAAAAGAGCACCAACCAAAACAGCGGTGTCCGCTTTGATGCAGCACCCGAGAGGGGAAAGGACACATATTATGGTTACATAATGGACATATGGGAACTTGACTACAGGCATGATTTTAAGGTACCTTTGTTTAAGTGCAAATGGGTCAATCTGTCAGGAGGCGGGGTACAGGTAGACCCACAGTACGGAATGACAACAGTGGATCTGAACAATCTTGGGTACACTGACGAACCGTTCGTCCTAGCCAATGATGTGGCACAGGTTATCTATGTGAAGGACATGTCTACCAGACCGAGGAAAAGAAAAGATAAGGAAGCGAATAGATCATACGATGAGCCAAAGCGGCACATAGTTCTTTAAGGAAAAAGGGACATTGTGGGAGTGGAGGGCAAGACAGACATGTCTGAAGATTATGAAAAGTTTCATGAAATTCCTCCCTTCAAAGTCAAGGCTGACCCAAGCATCCTGATAAACGATGAAGATTATCCATGGTTACGGCGCAATAAGCAAATGACACAAGCGAAGAAAAAGTGAAGACTTTCTCCCGCAACTATTATGATGATAGCATGCCAACTTTGTAATAGACGAGTATGATACCATTGTCCGTTTTGTACAAGAAGTGCATCTAGTTTTTGCCGTAACCCTCTCAACTTTCTTGCACATGCTATGTGGATGAAATGATGATACCATGCCAACTTTCAACCTTTTCAGAGTTCATTTGAAATGCTTTATAAGCCCTGAGTGCAGAGAGGTTAGGCCCGTAAGCCTGCTAATAAATATAGCAAAAAAGAAAATAAAAAATAAATACAGCAAAAAGAATTTTCATAAAGAACTAATGGCACTAATAGAAAGTTTATATGTTTTCTAAAACTAATGGCACTAACAGACAGTTTATAATTTTGCTGACCTAAAAGCAAAAAGAATTAAAAAATAAAGCAAAAAACAAAAGAAAATAAATAATGCAAAAAATTTAAAAAATTGCCATCTATTGGGCCACCACGGCCTGAATACGACTAGAAACCCAACCTGCGCCAGGATTCAGGCCCGCAGAAGGCCCAATAGGCCAACAGACAGCACAGTGTGACATTAGGCCCGTAAGCCTGCATTTGAGAGGAGCTCGAGAGGGCAGCCGCAGTGGAGCTTATAAACCACTCCGAGCCCCTCTCAACTAGCGAGGTGGGACTAAACTTTTGGCCGCGGGCAGCGCAAGGCCTTTGGTCCCGGTTGGTGGCACGAACCGGGACCAAAGGGTGGCATTGGTCCCGGTTCGTAGCACCAACCGGGACCAATGCCTCCCCTTTAGTCCCAGTTGGTGCCACCAACCGCGACCAAAGGCCGCCGCTTCCCGCCCTTTGGGCTGCTGAAAAGAGGCCTTTGGTCCCGGTTGGTGGCACCAACCGGGACTAATGCCCACCTTTAGTCCCGGTTGGTGCCACGAACCGGGACTAAAGGCTTTCCTATATAAGTCCACACTTAGGAAATTTTCGACATACCGCGCTAGTTGCCCCCGACGCCGCCAGGCTGCCCGTGCTCGCCGTCGCCGCCCGCTCCTCATCGCCGTCGCCCCGCACCCTTGCCTCGACGGGTCGCCGCCCGGTGCTCATCGCCGTCGCCCTGCCCCCACGCGCCGCCCCGCCTCGTGCTCCCCTGCTCGCGCGCGCCGCCTCGGCGCCCCGAGCCCCCCTGCCCGGCCCGCGTGTGCTCGTCGGCGCCCTCGCCGCCCCCGCCCCGTCCCGGCCCCGTGCGTCGGCGCCCTTGCCGCCCCCGCCCCCGCCGTCGCCATCGTCCTAGCCGCCCCCGCTGTGAGAGCCGCCGCCCCGGCTCTGTTTTTTTATTTTTATTAGTTTAAGTTTTTTGTACATATGTGATGTATATGTGTATGTGGCTAGCTATAATGTATATGTGAACACAAAAAATTTGTATGTATGTAGATGTTCAAAATGTATGAATATATATGTCAAAAATGTTTTTTTGTTCATATATAGAAAGTTTTTATATATGACAATGGATATATATTCGATATATATGAGAAATGATGATCCACATGGAAAAGTTTTATATATGCAAAAGTTACAATTTTAGAAAAGTTTTATATATCTAGCTAGGAAGGGAAGAAGAAGAAAAAGAAGGATAGGAAAGAAGAAAATAAGAAGAGGAAAGAAAGAAGAAGAGGAGAGGAAGAAGAGGAGATATAAATAAGAAGAGGAAAAAAGAAGAAAAAGAAGAGGAGAAGAAGAAAGGAATAGAGGAGAAGAAGAAAAAATAGAAAATATTCTATTTTTTCTTCTTCTCCTCTATTCCTTTCTTCTTCTCCTCTTTTTTTTCTTCTTTTTTTTTTTCTTCAATCCTCTCCTCTATTCCTTTCTTCTTCTCTCCTCTTTTTATTTCTTCTTCGTTTTCTTATGTTTTATCGGGTTTGTCGTCGTCGATATATACCCCTCCCGATAACTTCAACACGAGGGAGGGGGGGTCGATATACCCCCTCCCCGATAACATTATTTTCCCGTGTATGTATGTTGTCGTTGTCGATATTATCCCCTCCCGATAACTTCAACACGACGGGGGATATAACTTCAACACGAGAGGGGGTCGATATACCCCCTCCTCGATAACATTATTTTCCCGTGTATGTATGTCGTCGTTGTCGATATAAAACCCCCTCCCGATAACTTCAACACGTGGGGGGGGGGTCGATATATACCCCCTCCTCGATAACATTATTTTCCCGTGTATGTATGTCGTCGTTGTCGATATATATAACTCCCTCCCAAATAACTTCGACATGATGGACGGTCGATATGTATACCCCCTCTCGACCGTGATAACTAATACCACGGGAGCACCCCCCGGCCCTCTCGCTTGACCAAAACTCTCGAGGACACCCAAACCCTAGAAAAAAACGATGTCGGTCTCCTACCCCCTCCCGCCGCGCCCTACCCTTGAAGCGTTGCCTAGGCCACCCCAAACCCGGAATAAGCTAGGTCTGCGTTTGCACTAATATATCCACCTACTGTCATGTTTGTGTAATAATTGCCATGTTGTAATATTTGCAGAAACAATGGAGCACGGACGAGATGAGCAAGCAGAAGAGGTGTTGGGGGACATAATCTTAGCCGGAGGTGATATCTTGTCGTATCTTAATGACAATGATGGTCTGGAAGAACAGGGTGAAGAAGCTGGCTGCGGTGATCGAAGAGTGGAGGAGGAAAGACATGATTATGATGGCTCCGGTGACCCAATGCTGGTGCAAGAAGGAGCCCGTGGTGACGGCTCCGGTGACCGAACAGAGTCCGGCCAGGTAAATATATTAGTTAAGCCTGTGCTGACTAGCTAATTGATGCATTCATTGTTTTGGTATGTACACATATTAATTAACACTCGCCTTTCTTCTTTTTTCTAGCCCTCCGGATCGAGCACAACTGCGGTAAAGAGACGAGGCCCGAAGAGAAAGTTGCGCTCGGATGAAAGGTTTGAGATCACAGCAATCGCGCGCGACGGCCAACCGATTGAACCCCTCCGGACAAAGGATGCTTTTGCTGCTCAGTGCGGGGTTCTAGTTAGGGACAAGATCCCGATCAACATCCACCAATGGTATAAGCCTAAGAAGGAAGACCCTGAGGTGTCTTATGTCAATGATATGCAGAAAGATGATCTTTGGACTGAGCTGAAGGCAAATTTCACCCTACCGCCAGAGGAGGATCCGGAGAAGCCAGTTATAGAGCAATTAATCAAGTCTCATGCTCTTAAGAAGATGGCAGACCTATTCAGGAGGTGGAAGAATGAGCTGAAAACGTTTGTCGACAAAGAAGAGACACCTGAATTCATCGGCCGGTATGAGAAGATCAGAGATCACAGGCCCGCATTTGTGGCCCACAAGACATCGGAAAAGAGTAAGAAGATGTCAGCGACAAACAAGATGAATGCTGCGAAGAAGAAGCTTCACCATCGCACGGGGTCAGGTGGCTACCTCAAAGCCCGGCCTAAGTGGGCCAAGTCTGAGAATGATCTGCTTGATAAAGGGATCGAACCACAGACAATGAACTGGCCAGACCGTTGCCGGACTTGGTTCTTCGGGGCTGGCGGAACCTTGGACCCTGTATCAGGGAGGTGTCGTTGGACGGACGAGCAACTTGCAATACCCGTCAAGAAGATTCAGCACTATATCGATGCAGCGCAGCAAGGGACGTTCGTTCCAGACAGAGAGAACGACGAGCTCACAATGGCCCTCGGGAATCCTGAGCACCCTGGACGGACACGAGGCACGCCAGGCTCCGTTCCGTGGAAGGCTGGTTTTCCGGACGCGGGCGGTTACAAAACCCAGGAGAGGAGGAAAAAAGTGGAGCAGATCCAAATTCAGCGTCTGCACGAAAGGGTTCAAGTGCTAGAGGAACGAGACGGCAATAGAGATGCCGAAACTGCCCCCGAAGCTACACCGCCATCTCAGCGTAGAAGCAGCGTGGCTTCCACCGAGCTGCCTCAGCTGGAGCATGCGGCTACTCCTAGCTACCCCGTGGATGCTATCACGGAGTCTCAACATTGCCACCTTATGGCGGAATGGCAGAACTTGAAAGTCAAGGCGGCTGTTGGCTCTGTTTTACCTACTGAACCCGGCGCAACCTACCACTGCCGGCCGATTCCAGAAGGATATGCTAGGGTGATGGTGGATGAAATAACGGAGGGATTTGAGGACCTCCAGCTTGACCACCCTACCGGTGAAGGGGAGACTCGGCTGGGTTTAGCTCTGAAGACTCCATGCCTATGGCGGAAGGAGCTCATCAAGCTTCCGAACTGGACGGCTCCGGCGAGTAAGGGCACTCCGCCTCCTCCTCCGCCTCCTCCTCCGGCGAGTGATCAGGGCACTCAGCCTCCTTCTCCGGCGCGTGGCGGCACTCCGCCTCCTTCTCCGCCAGCGCCGGCGCGCCAGGGCAGCCAGCCTCCTCCTTCTCCGCCTCGTCAGCAAGGGCGGAAGAGACCCGCCGCCGCTGCGGCTGCTCCGGCGCGTCGTAGTCCTTCTCCTCCGCCTCGTAAGCAAGGAAAGAAGACAGCCGCAGCCGCTCCGTCTGCTCTGCCGGCGTCTAGCAGTACAGCTGCCAGAGGCGGGAGGCAATACAGATTCGGTCCTTCTCTGAAGACTCCAGAGAAGTTACCATATGAGAGGACCGAGGAGGAGAACGCGAAGATCGTGCGAGCCGAAGTGAAGAACTTCTTTGAAGGGGACAAAGCAAACAAACATCCACCTCCGGAGGAGAAGGTAGATCCGGTGAAAGCAAAGCACACTCTGGCTGCCCTGACAAAACCACCAAAGTCTCCGCCAAGAGGCAACTATGAGCGCGTTCTTGGAAAGGCATATGCCGAAGCGGAGCGGTCGGGAAGTACTGTCAGTGATAAAAGGATGAAAGAACGACGAGCTGGGAAAAAAATTGCCCAGCTCGGCGAACAAGCGAACCAATCGTGCCCCCCGCTCAAGGTGTCAAAAGACATCGTCGCTAATGATCCGGGTATGGTGCCCGGTTATAGCAATCTTGGAGATTACCTGCCCGACGATGTACATTATGAAATCATGGAGGTGGACAACCACAAATACCATTACGGGAAGCCTCTCGTCAAAGATGTCAGATCTCTAAGCACGATGATGCGAAGACTACATGATTGGTACATGAAAACCTGCAGAGAGTCTGATGGGATGAGTACTTTGACGCTGAGAGTTAAGCCGGAGCATGACCTCGTTGGAATTGAACTGCTGAATGTTCCATTTGAGGATTTCTTCCAGTTTTACAATCTAAAGTCCCTCGATAAAACAACGATCACTTGCTACTGTCTGTAAGTAGTACTACTTCTGTCATTAAGTCTCTCTATATAGGTCAGCTCTTTCATTGCATGTATTTATACTTATCCTCACTATATTATGCAGATTGAAGATCGCCGAATTGAAGAAAAGACAAATCGGTGATATTGGGTTCATTAACACAAATCTCATAGATGCATATACGGTTGAAAAAAATCCCAAAGAAGCCGAGGCCAACTTGCTACAATCGTTGGTATTAAATCAAAACAAAGATATAATACTCTTTCCTTACAACTTCAAGTGAGTGTTACTGTCTTGTGCATATTCGGTTTCCCTTATTAGTCCAGGTTATGGTAATGTAATTGATGACTTATGCATGCATGCGCAGCTTCCACTATATTCTCCTAGAGATTAAGCTTGAGCCGGGAGTAGTAACCGTCTTAGACTCGAAACGAAAAGATCCCCAGGACTATGCGAACATGACTCAAATGCTCCAGAAGTAAGTTAAATCGATCATTATCCACCATATCAGCAACTTTGTTCATTTCCTGATATCAAGTAATTGTTTTCTTTGTCTGGCAGGGTTTGGAGAAAATTCACCTCAAAAGCTCCGGGACTGCCGAAGAAGCTGCAATTTAAACACCCGAAAGTAAGTACTATAGTAGCATGTTCCGCGCATCTCCTAGTGATTCAAGCGCTAGTTTGATCAATACCATTTAGCATGCTTGCTTATCAGTTAGATTGACCTCTATTTCTTGTAAAGTGGTTGTGGCAGGAACCCGGGAATAATTACTGTGGATACTACGTTTGCGAGTCCATCCGCTACACGACCTGTGAGCGGGGCTACACTGAAGAACAATATGAAGTGCGTAAGCAATAATATTCACAAATTTATTTTATTGCCATCATTTGTGTTGATTTTCATTTATTCATATATATATGTATTGACCCCCTTCTTCAAATTAGATTTTTCGGAAGCGGGATCAACTCCTAGCAGAAGATCGTATGCGAGGAATTCAAGAGGAATTGGCGGCATTCTTCCTTGACCACGTGATCGCTGAAAACGGAGAATACTATGTGGACCCTGTGTTCATACAATTTAATTAGGAGATTGTATTGTAAGAGATAATTATTGTATATATGTAGCCGGTAGTGTCGGATAGATATACGAGAACTTGTTGTTCGACCAATCTCTCGGAGAAGGAGAGGTGGTCGATATCACTTCTCTCTGTATGCATATGTTCATGACGATCTTCTGTTTCCTTCATTTGATTACTAGCTAGCGTGTCTACTCCTCTCCATACGTATATAGTACGTAGCGTCGACCAAGCACGGAGATAAGAGAGGACACTTCTCTCTATTAATTAGCTAGCTAACACAATATATGAAACACCTAAATTAACCCCCCAAAACCCCTAAACCACCCCCTTTCAAAAAAAACAAAAACCTCAGCTCCTGCCAGGTGCTGACGCGTGGATGCCTATTGGTCCCGGTTGGTGGCACCAACCGGGACCAAAGGCCCTCCTGCCTGAGCTCCCCCCACCGGCCACGTGGATGGCCTTTAGTCCCGGTTCGTGTAAGAACCGGGACTAAAGGGCTAGGGCATTAGTAACGACCCTTTAGTCCCGGTTCCAGAACCGGGACTAAAGGCCCTTATGAACCGGGGTAAAAGCCCCATTTCCTACTAGTGTCACAGTTTCATCAATTTCTTCTTCCATAGACTCCTGCAAAATATTAGTCTCTTCTTGGACAGCGGAGGAGACCTCGATATATGGTTTAACATAGGCATTAGAACCATAATTCTCATAACAATATTCAAGTATGGCAAAATTTTCAGATTTGTAAAGAGTAGCATCATACGTTTCAATCAAAGAAGCAATTTCATAAGCACCCTTAAAAGCAAAAAATTCTTCAATTTGTTGAACATCATAGTAATTATAAACACCCTTAGCATACGAAGATACGATTCCATTATCAATAAACTCACATTGGTAGGGAAGGTGTTTCTTAGGGTTTTCAGAACAACAAGTAACATCATATATTTCACATAAATTCCAAGCATAGCATTGCAAATGATGAATTTGATCCAGTAAACGTTTCCCTTTTCAGATATATGGTGTCGCACATAACAAGCATGCTCATCTAAGGATTTTCCCTCAACTAAGCTGGTTGAGGTTTCAGCACGAGCACAAAGGGATCGAAGATGATCCAAGTAAAAAGCTTCAGGAGTGTGATAGATTTTGAGTGGTTCTTCAACCATTGGTTCAGTAGGTACAACTAATGTTTTTGGTATTTTGCGTTTCCTACCCATAACTAAAGATAGAAAACAACTAAGAACAGCAAATAAAAATTACTTAGTGATAAAGCAAACAAGCACACACAAGAATATTCACCCCACGCTATGACTCCCCGGCAACGGTGCCAGAAAAAGGTCTTGATAACCCACAAGTATAGGGGATCAATTGTAGCCTCTTTCGATAAGTAAGAGTTTCGAACTTAACGAGGAGCTAAAGGTAGAACAAATATTCCCTCAAGTTCTATCGACCACCGATACAACTGTACGCACGCTTAGCGTTTGCTTTACCTAGAACAAGTATGAAACTAGAAGTACTTTGTAGGTGTTGTTGGATAGGTTTGCAAGATAATAAAGAGCACGTAAATAAAAACTAGGGGCTGTTTAGATAAAAACACAATAAAATAAATATAGCTAGTGTGGAAAGGTGGTGGTAGAAGTTGCGAAATTGTCCCTAAGCAATTGACTACTTTACTAGACCGATAGCAAATTTTATGTGGGAGAGGCCACTGCTAGCATGTCATCCCTGACTTGGAATTCTATGCACTTATGATTGGAACTATTAGCAAGCATCCGCAACTACTAACGTTCATTAAGGTAAAACCCAACCATAGCATTAAGTTATATTGGTCCCCTTCAATTCCGTATGCATCAATTTCTATGCTAGGTAGAAGCTTCTGTCACTCTTGCCCTCCAATACATAGTCCTATCAACATACAACTAACCCTATGGTGTGATCCACGCGCGCGCTCATATGATGGGCACCAAAGGACAGCAACATAACCACAAGCAAATTAAATCAATCATAGCAATTCATCAACCACCGATAGGACAACGAAAATCTACTCAGACATCATAGGATGGCAACACATCATTGAATAATAATATGAAGCATAAAGCACCATGTTCAAGTAGAGGGTACAGTGGGTTGCGGGAGAGTGGACCGCTGTAGATAAAGGGGGGAAGGTGATGGAGGTGTTGGTGAAGATGGCGGAGGTGTTGGTGAAGATCGCGGTGATGATGATGGTGGCCACGGCAGCGTTCCGGCGCCACCGGAAGAGAAGGGGAGAGGGGGGCCCCTTCTTCTTCTTCCTTGACCACCTCCCTAGATGGGAGAAGTGTTTCCCCTCTGGTCCTTGGCCTCCATGGCATGGGAGGGGTGAGAGCCCCTTCGAGATTGGATCTGTCTCTCTGTCTCTCTCTGTTTCTGTGTTCTCGTCTACCCTTTCACCGTTTCGTCTATATATGGAGATCCGTAACTCCGATTGGATTGAAACCTTCGCCCAGATTTTTCTTCGAAAATTAGCTTTCTTGCGGCCAAAGAAGAGCAGCAACCACCTTACGGGGGGCCAACGAGGGTCAGAGGCGCGCCCCCTGCCTCGTGCCCCCCTCGGGCACCGTCTCGCGTTGATTCTTCTTCCCATATTTTCCAAATATTCCAAAAATATTCTCCGTCTGTTTTTATGCCGTTTGGATTCCGTTTGATATGAGGTTTCTGCGAAACATAAAACATGCAACAAACAGGAACTAGCACTGGGCACTAGATCAATATGTTAGTCTCAAAAATAGTATAAAAAGTTGTCAAAAGTATATGAAGATTGTATAATATTGGCATGGAACAATCAAAAATTATAGATACGACGAAGACGTATCACGCTGTCCTGCACGGCACCGCGTGACGCCTGTCACGCCACGGCGGTCTCCTGGGCCTTCCATGCCGCGGCCGACTCCGGCCACTTGCCGACAGAGAGCCGGCGCCGCGCACCACGGCGGTCTCCCGGGCCTTCCTGGCCTGCTTCCTTCCCCGTGGCCGCGACCTCCCACCGCCGCACAGGAAGAAGGACCTGTTCCTTCGCCTATCCAGCAGCCCCGTCCTCCTCCCCGACGGACTCGTGGTACGTACGTGTAATGTAATGTATACAACCTGCGGTGAGAAAGAAATTCGGTTGATCGCTGACTATCGATCCCGTACATGTGGTGTGTGCGCGTGCAGAGCATGTGGCTGGACAGGGAGACCGGCACCAAGTGCTACATGCTGTCGGCGAGGGAGCTGTCCATCGCGTGGGGCGACACGCCGGACTACTGGACCTGGATCCCTCTCGCCGGCGGCACTAGGTTAATTCGCATTCGCTTGCCCTCCTCTCCATTGCATGCGGCTACCTTTGTTGGGCATAAGCCACCGCAGGATGCGTCGGGTGCGAGCCAGGGCGCGCCGGTTCCGTGGCCGTGCGTGTGTGTGAGTGCGTGTGTGTGAGTGCATGTAGTTAGCACGTAGTTAGTGCGTGTGTGTAGTTTGACTAGGTAGTGGCCGGTGTAGGGAGTGTGCGGGCGTGCGTTGGACTGCTGGCGATGGAGCCGGAGGAATGAGCGCGTCCAGGCCGTTGGTGGCCGCGTCGTCCGCGTATGGGAGCGGCGGGAGCGCGAGCCAGGTACGGCGTGAGGACGCGGGGCGTGGGCGAGTGCGTGCGGACGAGCGCGCGTATAAAGCCGCAAAGGTCTCTGTGTATCGAGTGGCCGGGACTGAGTACGTGCTCAGGAAAAAAGGAACGCAGTTCGTGCTGCGGGTGGCGTACTGCGCTGAAAAACCTCTCGTGTCCAGTGCCTCGTTCTTCTTCCTCCTTTCCTCTAGTCCTGAGCGAGAGAGAGTGAGAGCTCCAGTGAGAGGCACGGCAAGGCTACGGCAACAACAATCAAGAGAGAGTGAGAGCTCCAGTGAAAGGCACGGCAAGGCTACGGCAACAACAACCTTGTGTTGTTTGCTGAATGATGCTGCCTTCCTATGTCATCTTGATTGCAATTGCTTTGGTCGATGGTGCTGCTGCGTTTTCTCGTCCATCCAATTCTAGTTGGGTCAAAGCTAAACTAATACATACTACCAGTAGTTGCCGCCAACATAGACATACTAACTAGCTATAATCGAAATCAGTTTCGGTGATATATTCAGACATGCCAAGTTGAAGTAAGTCAGTTTCTCAAAGATGACCCTCCCTAGCTATTTGGACTCCATCCAGGTTCTCCGAGGGCGCTCAACTCAAGGAAGTATGCTGGCTGGACATCCGCGGCAAGATACAAACTAAGATGCTGTCCCCGCGCTCAGCCTACACAGCGTACATGGTGTACAAGTTGGTAGCCGGTTGCTACGGGCTGGACTCGCCAACATATCAACCAACACGGTCTGCCTCCAAGGGCAAGTCCGTGAGCATGAGCAATGCTGCGTCGGAATGGTTCTTCCCGAAAGGGCCGATGGTTGGATGGAGCTAGAGCTGGGCGACTTCTTCTGCGAGGAAGATGAAGATGGTGACGTGACCTTCGGTCTCGCGGAGACGAAACAATTGAACTGGAAGAGTGGTCTCATCGTGCAGGGCATCGAGATCAGGCGCAAGGTACGACGTCCTCGCTGCGACGGCGACTGTTACCACTGTCTTTATTCATCGATGCTCTTTTGGGTTTTGTAGGAGGCTGGAGAATTTCGGTTAGTAGTCTTATATTTCTAGCTGATCTGTGTACAGAGAGAGGGAGGGAGGGAGGGACTAGTCTCTTTGAATAACCAGTGTTGGTTGCATGGAGATATCAATGTGTATTTGTGAAGTGGAACCTTGCAGAATAACTAAATACAGTATTCTGTAGGCCTCAGATTCAGCTTTGTGTCCAAGGCTTGTTTTATCTGCATATCACTGCTTGTTTGGCTGTTTCCATGTGCAAACCTTCAGATAGTGTGATGACTTAATCTAAGGGACTGAGATTTGTCCTGGTGCTTGTTTTAGTACTGAAATTGTCCATGTGCCTGATGATTATTATGATGATGAGCAAGACAAACGTTGGCCAGCCAGATTCTCATCTGCAAGACAACAGATGGATGCAACAGAAGAGGATGATACTCTCTGTATTCTTCCCAGCAGGAATAGAGTTTGCTCCCCATCTGAATTATTTGTTTTGTTTTCTCTTGTCTTTTCTCACAATATAATGATAATTATTAAAAGGGGGGCAACCCGGTGCATGTAGCTCCCGCTTGCTCAGGGTCCAGGGAAGGGTCCGACCACTTTGGGTCTATTGTATGCAACCTTTCCCTACATTTCTGTAAGAGGCTGTTTCCATGACTTGAACCCATGACCTCACAATGATAATTATTAATGGAGGAAAATCAGTAATATTTCAACTCGATTTAAACCAACTGAGCAGTGTGAATCCACTTCGGAATTAATGTTTTTCTTAGAATTAATTTTTTTTATTTGTGTAAAAGTTGTATTAGTAGAATACTTTGGCATCCATTCCAAATTAGGGGATTCTGCTATGCTATTCCACTCAACAAATTAGCCTCCCATTAATGTCACCAATCTGCTCCTCAAATTCCCAGGATGATACCCACCTTAATGCACCCATGTCATGCCTTTCACTCACTTTCAGATGGAACTTAATGCAGCCAACTTTGACATACATGGCTGATAAGAGAGGATATAGCAGTATTGTCAAGGCAAGAGCACATACACTAAAAAGGAAAGAAAGAAAGAAAAGATGCGAGCAAGCGAGCGGTCAACCTGCAGCTAGCGAAAACTGACTTCTGCGATGATGATTCAGAAAGAAACAAGTAATCTCTGAAGACATAGTTGACTAGCACTGCAACTCATATTAGGCATACAAGAGAAGAACAAGTATGCATGCAAGATGAGGTGTCATCAGCAAGCACATGTTCAAGGGGGTAATTAGTACCGTACCCTACCATTTTATCTCCTCGCAAGTTCCTGTTTATTTGTATAATATCAATAACTGTGAAGATCAAACCGACCGAAGAATGCTGCATTCGATTGTCGACATGAGCAGAAACCAGGAGATTTACCATCAACTCAGGCCACTGCATCATAGTGAAGAGAACACTAGTTCATGGAAACAAAAATTTGGGTGTGTGCAGGAACAGGGGTATTTATTAATGTAGGGTAATGTGTTTACAATCAGAATGAGCGCTGCTACAGGGACGACGCTGGCCGGCCCATGTTTGAACGACACTATGGATCGAACCATCCATCGTAGGAGTAAGTGTTGCACAGCCGCATGATCAAGTGTCGTCTGCAAATCGTGCATCGAGTGTTGGCCACAGAGTAGTTCCGATCAGAATTGAGCAACTCGGCAATAAACAAAGGGGCCTGTGGCAGGCAAACATTGGCCTCTACACCCCTCCTAGCAGCTTGAACAAGTTGGTGAGCTACTCTGTTTCCTTCCCTGTTCACAAAATTGAACTGAATTTCAGGAAATTTAGCCACAATTTATTTTAATATCAGCAAGCAGGTGTCCATGTCGCTGCCCAAAGCATCAATCCGAACTTGGCAGTCTGACATCTGCTGCACGTGTTCCTGGCCGGGCAAGCTGCGATGCAAGCATGCGGTCCAAATTTTCTGCCTCCGAAACTCTGGAACAACTCTGAAGACGACGAATGCACGCAGAAAGGAGTTCTTCGCCGATGCAGTTTCGGATGACACATCCTCCAAACGCCACTCCAGACCGATCTTCGAAGTCTGGAGAAGCCGGTGCCTTGTCTGGCGTATTGGTCTGTTGTCGGATATTCAACAGTGTGTCTGAATAGTAGGTCTTGAGGAAACCAACAGACCGTGCGATTGATTTTGGTTTATGGGTGTAAAGTTTGGTTGATGTGATCACACTTTCAGTTCATATAGAGCTTAACATTTACTTCCTTCATCCCACAATATAAGAAGTTTTTGCGAGCTATGTTAGATTACAAAAACGTCTTATATTATGGAAGGAGGGAATACATACATGACTAGTAAGAGAAGATATACTAATATTGTCAAGGCAAGGGCACACGCGCTAAGAAAGAAAGTGAGTAACCTGCAGCTAGAACTGATGAGAGAACACAAGGAAAGGAAATTACAGACCATGCGTTGCATAGCTTGTGTTCTCTTGGCAACAAGGCGTAGGCTAGGGTTCCCTCCCCTGCCGCCCGTGGGAGCGCCAGAGGAGAGGGTCGCGGTATATGTTGGATAGGAGTAGCGGCATATGTTGTCAAGGTGGTGGATTCAGGCATATTGTTGTAATACTTTGTACGGTTCTCGAGAATAATCAATAAAGTGGCCGTATGCATCTCCCAGATGCAGAGGCCGGGGGTCATCCTCCTTTTCTAAAAAAAAAGACCATGCGTTGCATGTTTCACCAACTGTACAACATGTATTGCATTCGCAGATTGATGATGCAACCGACCAACACTGGTGTTTCATTCGACGAGACGGCTAGTAGTAAGTAGTCCGCATCACAGAAGATGATACACTTTTATCTGTTGTGTTCTTCTTCTCAGAGTCTGGATCTTGTAACAGACCATCTCAGACTGAGGAGAACAGAGTTTGCTGCTTCTCATTGTTTCTCTGGATAAACTCTCAGTAAGTAATTCATAATAGTTGGAAGGAAAACATTACTACTACCACAGTAAGCTTTCCAGGTCCAGCTGAAATCCACTGCCTAATCAATCAGTGGTTTTTATTTATGTTTGTACTAATAGTAGTAGTAGGTAAAGAAAATCTGTTATGAAACAGGGGAGGGAGTCGGTCCTCTTCCCCACTCCTCTTGAACGAGAGAGAAATCGTGGACCATTGGATCTGAGCATCCAACGGCCGCGCCTTCTTTCACCTTCCTCCCTATTTACGAAGTTCAACACGGCGGCGGCGGCGTTCCGGCATCCTGTGTGTCAGGACCTCCACAGACGAAACTGAAGATCTGAACACTTATATTGTAGCGAGATCGTTTTTCGGTTCCATTGGCATCCTCACTCGTCTGATCTGCATCTGGCGGCTTCCGTCGCTTCATACCGATTCGCAACGGCCAGCTACTTCTGGCCACAGATCTCCTATCTAACGGCTGCCAGACGCCAAGCGGTCACTATTCACTTTTCCAACAAGATCACTTTAGCTTTACTGCTTTTATCATTTTGTAGCTACTTTTTTAAGGGACACTTTGTTGCTACTTTCTTTAGCTATTAAAAGCATCTCCGACAGCCGCGCGATATAAGCGTCGCGCTGGAAAATACAGATTTTAGCGCGTGCACAGCCGCTCCGGGCACTCCAGCGGAGGCGCAAAAAACGCGTGCGCGGCATAAGTAGTTCAGCGCGCTGGGCGAAACGGCATCGCGCGCCTCTTATTTCGTGCGCCCGCTTCCGCGCGCTGCACACTCGAGCGCCCGCGCTGCACCCACTCCGCCACACCGCTTTCACCCCGCCCGCGTCGCCGCCAGCGAATTCATCCGATGGACGGGCGCGCCGACATCCCCCTCTCCCCTTCCTACACCCGCGACCCCTCCGCCGCCGCTGCCGGCGCAAACCCTAGCGCGGGGAGCTTTGGTTTCGCCTCCGCCGGTGCTCCTCCAAGCACCGATCTTGCGCGCGGCCTTTTCATGGCGCCACAGACGACCTCGGCGGCGGGTGGCGTCGCGCCGGCACCCGCCGTGAAAGCCACGTGCCCCCCTCTCGAAGCTCCCGAATGCGGCGCAGGCGAAGGCGGGTAAGGTGTCCGGGAAGAAGAACAAGGTTGCGGACGACTCCTCTAGGCGGTCGAAGAAGAAGTTGATCGGGTCTGACGCGGCGGGCGCGTTCGAATGCTCCATATTCATCACATATTTAGGCCGGGCTAGATACGAGAGGTGCCGATCAGCCCGAAGGTTTGAAACCCGTTTGAGACGCCCATCATTTTCGTGACCGTGCGGTTCGCCCAGCGTTTTTTTAATGATAATACGTGTCTCATTCATATCACAAAGAACAATGTACAAGTCACGTAAAGACCAATATGACAAAACTAAAAAGGTAGCAGAACATCTCTGAGCTTGATAGCAACGTCCGTCACTTGCCTTCGGCACGACCACAACAGCCACCGAAGAAAAGAACGACGAATCACCTCTTCACCCACCCAGCGTTTGGGGCAGTTTTATCGACTGTATCAGGTTATATAGTGTACATAAGGTAAGCACGATACGAGACGTCACAGGTCACACGATACTATTAGTTTATACTATCGTTCTACCCGGTGTTTCTTCTTAAAAAAGGTTACCCGTGATTTATCTTGCACAGCACGAGACGACGAGACGTGACACGATACTATTAGTTTATACTATATATGAGACGAGACGGTGAGATGCAAACTATAGACATCGGCTTGACGCAGAGGAATGGTGGTGCAGCGACGACTGACATCGCATGTAGCTGCTAGGATCTTGGAAAAGTGGTGGTGACAGCGTTTGAGTGATGTGATGATGGTGCTACTCGAGCACCTGGTCTCGAGCTTCAGGATGAAAGCCTAGGCGACCCGAGTTGGTCATGCCTAGCAATGGCGATGTTTTTCATCGTTACCTTGTTGAAGGCATTGCTTGGATATGTTTGGACTATTTCTTCATGGTGAAAACCTAGATTCCGATCTTGAGTGGTTGAATCCGGTGACGGCGGCTATTGAGCGCCGCTCCCTTCTTGAAGGCGTTGTTGTTGAAGAACTTTGTCGCTCGTGTGGTGTCATGAGATGGTTGGTGCGGATATGGTCATTGATGTAGTTTGCCAATTGTGGATCTGATCTCTTTGATGTCTTTTATTCGTCTACGCATAGATTTGGTCTTATATGACTTTGCTATTTGGCGGCGTGTTTTTGTGTGCGTGTGTTAGTGTTGGCTGTGTGCATTCTAGATATGCAGAGGCCGGGTGTTCTCATTGCGTCTGTATCCTCTTAATGCTTCATTTTAAGTTAATAAAATTTACCCTTTGTCGAAAAAATATATGAGTGATAGTAGGTACGTGCTTGGTCATTTTTGAGTCCTTAAAGTCAAAATAATCGATCAACAAGGCCGGCAATTAAGAAAGGAGCAATTTGAGGCTGTTTGAGCGAGTAGCAAAGCAGTAGGAAGGGAATGGCCGGCTGCGGAGAGGAGCTGAAACTGCTGGGCATGTGGGCGAGCCAGTTCGTGGTGCGGGTGCAGTGATGCAGATCCCGCTCCGCCTCAAGGGCTTCAGTGCATCTCTAGGAGACCCCGTATAATGCCGATTCGTATAAAGTGTTTACAGTTCGACGAAGATATGTTTTGCGGAGCTAAATCGTGCGCTGCAGAATAGACCCTGTATATGAAATTGCATAATTTAAAAAAAACTTTCGCGGGAGAAATTGCTGTTAGAAGGGAGAGAGAGGATTGGTGGAATTGTTTAATGTATTGCTTGAGCCTCGTGGGCATATATAGGAGTACAATGAACTACTTAAAGTACAAGACAAGACAGAACAAATCCTAGTCTATCTCGTCTTTCCTAATAATCAATATACTCAACATCCCCCGCAGTCACAACGGTAGCGACGCAGACGGTGAGACTAGAGAAGAATCCGAAGGCAAGCCGACAGACACCCCCACAGTCGTAACGGTCGATGCATCACGGAGTCGTGGCTGGAGTGGCAATCGACGAGGTTGCTCAAGCAAGGCGATAGCCCTTTGTGCCGTTTGTCGTGGTAGCCGAGAGTGTAGGTGGTGGAGCCGTGGTCGAGGTAGCCGTGCGAAGAATGCCGTGGTCGATGCCGAATCGGGGTAGCCGGTGTCGAGGAAGTCGCCGTGGAGCCATGAGTGCAAGGGGGCGCCTATTTAGTCACAGTTGCAGTAGTGTCGAAGTAGTGGTGCGTCGGGGAGAAGACGTTGTTGACGACGTGTCGTGCCGGGGTTGCCAAGCCCGGGGACATATCGTACGAAGGCACGCACCGGTGTTGCCAGCACCGGGCATGCGTAGACGGACGAAGACGAAGTTGACGAAGCGCCGCACCAGGCTTGCCAGGCCCGGGGACACGTCGTGGACGAAGGCAGACTTCGGTGTTGCCAGCACCGGGCATGCGTAGACGAGGGACCTGCACGAGCTGTACGCCATGTCGGAGAAGTCGGAGGGGCCAGCAGAGAAGAACTCGACGACGATTGCGGCGTCCATCGGCGCGGGACCGATGTCACCAACGGTGGTCAGAGTAGACGAAGTGGTCGGGATAGATGACGGCGACGCTGGTGACGGGCTGGTGCTTGGACGAAGACGGGACGGGCGGCGGCGGAAGCTATAGAGGTAGCGCGGCGGCGGCGGCGGACTGACGGCAGCGGCGGCGGCTAGGTTAGGAGTGCGGCGGCGGTGCTCGAAATAGGCGAAGAACCCTGACAGCATGACGAAGACCGGCGCGGACGGTGGCGTTCCCGCGCCAAGGGAGACGGCGCGGCGCATACCACGGGAGGTCGACGCACGGTGACGGCGGAGTGGACCGCGGGCTGCGGCGCTACGGCCCGAAGGGGCGACGCAGCGGCGGCAGGCAGGTCGGGGCAACGGCGGGAAGACCTCGGGGCGGCGGCGGGGACCGCGGGCCGCGACACTGCGGCCCGAAGGGGCGACGCAACGGCGGTTCGCGAGTCGGTGCAACCACGGGGACGGCCTCGGGGCGGCGGCCGGGACCGCGTATCGCGGCACTACGGCCCGAAGGGGCGACGCAGCGGCGACGCACGAGTCGATGCAGCCGCGAGGAGAACCACGGGGCGGCAGCGCTGCGGCCTGACGGGGCGACGCAGCGGCAGCCCGATGCTCGATCGACGGAGAGGCGCGGTACTCAGGACGATCTTCACGGGACCTGCGGAGGCACGCGTCACCAACGGGCCAGGTCGGTCGCGCGGCGTAGAGGAGGCGGATCGCGGTGGCGAGGGGGTGATCAAGCCGATCGCGCGCGAGGTCGGGGACGCCATGATACATCTCCAACGTATCTATAATTTTTGATTGCTCCATGCTATATTATCTACTGTTTTGGACATTATTGGGCTTTATTATTCACTTTTATATTATTTTTGGGACTAACCTATTAACCGGAGGCCCAGCCCAGAATTGCTGTTTTTTGCCTATTTCAGAGTTTCGCAGAAAAGGAATATCAAACGGAGTCCAAACAGAATAAAACCTTCGGGAACATGATTTTTAGGAAGATTATGATCCGGGAGACTTGGACCCTACGTCAGGAAACAAAAGAGGAGGCCACGAGGTAGGGGGCGCGCCCACCCCCCAGGGCGCGCCCTCCACCCTCGTGGGCCCCCTGTTGCTCCACCGACGTACTCCTTCCTCCTATATATACCTACGTACCCCCAAACGATCAGATACGGAGCCAAAAACGTAATTCCACCGCCACAACCTTATGTACCCACGAGATCCCATCTTGGGGCCTGTTTCGGAGCTCCGCCGGAGGGAGCATCCCTCACGGAGGGCTTCTACATCAACACCATAGCCTCTCCGATAAAGTGTGAGTAGTTTACTTCAGACCTTCGGGTCCATAGTTAGTAGCTAGATGGCTTCTTCTCTCTTTTTGGGTCTCAATACAATGTTCTCCCCCTCTCTCGTGGAGATCTATTCGATGTAATCTTCTTTTTCGGTGTGTTTGTTGAGACCGATGAATTGTGGGTTTATGATCAAGATTATCTATGAACAATATTTGAATCTTCTCTGAATTCTTTTATGTATGATTGGTTATCTTTGCAAGTCTCTTCGAATTATCAGTTTGGTTTGGCCTACTAGATTGATCTTTCTTGCAATGGAAGAAGTGCTTAGTTTTGGGTTCAATCTTGCGGTGTCCTTTCCTAGTGACAGTAGGGGCAGCAAGGCACGTATTGTATTGTTGCCATCGAGGATAACAAGATGGGGTTTTTATCATATTGCATGAATTTATCCCTCTACATCATGTCATCTTGCTTAAGGCGTTACTCTGTTTTCATGAACTTAATACTCTAGATGCATGCTGGATAGCGGTCGATGAGTGGAGTAATAGTAGTAGATGCAGGCAGGAGTCGGTCTACTTGTCTCGGACGTGATGCCTGTATACATGATCATACCTAGATATTCTCATAACTATGCTCAATTCTGTCAATTGCTCAACAGTAGTTCGTTCACCCACCGTAAAATACTTATGCTCTTGAGAGAAGCCACTAGTGAAACCTATGGCCCCCGGGTCTATTTTCCATCATATTAATCTCCCGACAACATGCTATTTCTGACGCCGTCTTTATTTTGCTTTCTTTACTTTGCTTCTTTATTACAAAAATACCAAAAATATTATCCTATCATATCTATCAGATCTCACTCTCGTAAGTGACCATGAAGGGATTGACAACCCCTTATCGCGTTGGTTGCGAGGATTTATTTGTTTTGTGTAGGTGCGAGGGACTTGCGCGTAGCCTCCTACTGGATTGATACCTTGGTTCTCAAAAACTGAGGGAAATACATACGCTACTTTGTTGCATCACCCTTTCCTCTTCAAGGGAAAACCAACGCAGTGCTCAAGAGGTAGCAAGAAGGATTTCTGGCGCCGTTGCCGGGGAGGTCTACGCAAAAATCAACATACCAAGTACCCATCACAACCCCTTATCTCCCGCATTACATTATTTGCCATTTGCCTCTCGTTTTCCTCTCCCTCACTTCACCCTTGCCGTTTTATTCGCCCTTTTTCTGTTTGTCTTTTCGTTTGACTTGATGTCTTTCTTGGCTCGTTTGCTCGCTTGGTTGAAATAGTTGAGTATTTATTCCTAAACAGAGAAGCTAAGATCTATGCATCCTCATCCGCTTGCTAATCTTTTTAAGAGATCCAAATATGATGAACCAATTGCTAGTGAGTTTTGTGCACTAGATTATCTTTATGAAGCTTTGCTTGAAATTTGTGAATCTAAAATTTGTGATGAAGAAATTTATGAGATTCACGATAGCTCCTTGAATAAAAAGCATAATTGCAATAATTTTATTATAAATTCTCTTGATGTCAGTTGTGCTAATATTATGCAAAACCCTAAGCTTGGGGATGCTAGTTTTGCTATGTCTACTACTTGTTGCAATGATCATGATTGGGGTGATAGTTCTTCTTCTAATTTTGAAAATTTATTTAAGCCCCATGATGAATATGAGATTGATAATAATGTTTGCAATAATATTGAAAGTGGTTTTGGAAGAGTGTCGACTTTAGATCCCACATATTTGGAGAATGTTCAGTCTTATGATATTTTTGATAAAAGTGGGTTTGGAGAGGTCATGACTTTAGTTAATGTTAATCCCACTATTTTGGAAGAGTGTCAACTTTGCATGCATGTGGATCATGTTGAGAATATTGTATGTGACAGTTATATTATTGAATTTGATAATGATCCTACATGTAATTATTATGAGAGAGGAAAATATTGTTATAGAAATTTTCATGTTACTAAATTACCTCTCGTTATGTTGAGATTGCTATTGTTCCTTTCCGCTTCCTTGCATATGCTAGTTTTTGCCTGCTACGATAATTTGTTTGCCTATAATATGCCTATGCATAGGAAGTATGTTAAACTTAGATGTGTTTGTCACGTGTTTTATGATCCTCTCTTTGTGCTTCAATTCTTGTCTTTCATGTGAGCATCATTAAAATTATCAATGCCTAGCTAAAAGGCTTTAAAGGAAAGCGCTTGTTGGGAGACAACCCAATATTTTTCCTTGCTGATTAGTAATAAATCTTTGTTCTAGCCTCTGGTTAGATGTGTTTTTGTGTTTTAATTACTGTTTGTGCCAAGTTAAACCTATAGGATCTTCTTAGATGATAGTTATTTGATCTTGCAGAAATTTCCAGAAACTTTCTGTTCACGAAAATAATTGTTAAAAATCACCAGAACGTGATAAAATAGTGATTCCAATTGATGCTGATCAATAAACAAATTGTCTAGGTCTTCCTATTTTGGCTGATTTTTTGGAGTTCCAGAAGTTTGCGTTAGTTACAGATTACTACAGACTATTCTGTTTTTGACAGATTCTGTTTTTCGTGTGTTGTTTGCTTATTTTGATGAATCTATGGCTAGTAAAATAGTTTATAAACCATAGAGAAGTTGGAATATAGTAAGTTTAACACCAATATAAATAAAGAATTAGTTCATTACAGTACCTTGAAGTGGTCTTTTGTTTTCTTTCGCTAACGGAGCTCACGAGATTTTCTGTTAAGTTTTGTGTTGTGAAGTTTTCAAGTTTTGGGTGAAAGATTTTGATGGACTATGGAACAAGGAGTGGCAAGAGCCTATGCTTGGGTATGCCCATGGCACCCCCAAGATAATCTAAGGACACCAAAAATCCAAAGCTTGGGGATGCCCCGGAAGGCATCCCCTCTTTCGGCTACTTCCATCGGTAACTTTACTTGGAGCTATATTTTTATTCACCACATGATATGTGTTTTGCTTGGAGTGTCTTGTATGATTTGAGTCTTTGATGTTTAGTTTACCACAATCATACTTGCTGTACACACCTTTTGAGAGAGTCATACATGATTTGGTATTTGTTAGAATACTCTATGTGCTTCGCTTATATCTTTTGAGCTATATAGTTTTGCTCTAGTGCTTCACTTATATCTTTTAGAGCACGGTGGTGGATTCGTTTTATAGAAACTATTGATCGCTCATGCTTCACTTAGATTATTTTGAGAGTCTTAAATAGCATGGTAATTTGCTTAAATAATCCTAATATGCTAAGCATACAAGATTTGTAAGAATTTTTATGAGTGTGTTGAATACTATGAAAAGTTTGATGCTTGATAATTGTTTTGAGACATGAAGATGGTGATATTAGAGTCATGCTAGTTGAGTAGTTGTGAATTTGAGAAATACTTGTGTTAAAGTTTGTGATTCCCGTAGCATGCACGTATGGTGAACCGTTATGTGATGAAGTCGGAGCATGATTTATTTATTGATTGTCTTCCTTATGAGTGGCGGTCGGGGACAAGCGATGGTCTTTTCCTACCAATCTATCCCCCTAGGAGCATGCGCGTAATACTTTTCTTTGATAACTTGTAGATTTTTGCAATAAGTATATGAGTTCTTTATGACTAATGTTGAGTCCATGGACTATATGCACCCTTCTTCCTTCCACCATTGCTAGCCTCTCTAATACCGCGCACTTTTCGCCGGTATCATACACCCACCATAAACCTTCCTCAAACCAGCCACCATACCTACCTATCATGGCATTTCCATAGCCATTCCGAGATATATTGCCATGCAACTTTCCACCGTTCCGTTTATTATGACACGCTCCATCATTGTCATATTGCTTTGCATAATCATGTAGTTGACATTGTATTTGTGGCAAAGCCACCATTCATAATTCTTTCATACATGTCACTCTTGATTCATTGCATATCCCAGTACACCGCCGGAGGCATTCATATAGAGTCATATTTTGTTCTAAGTATCGAGTTGTAATTGTTGAGTTGTAAGAAAATAAAAGTGTGATGATCATCATTTTTAGAGCATTGTCCCAAGTGAGGAAAAGGATGATGGAGACTATGATTCCCCCACAAGTCAGCATGAGACTCCGGACGAAAAAAAAGGCCATAAAAAAAGAGATAAAAGGCCCAAATAAAAAAATGAGAGAAAAAGAGAGAAGGGACAATGTTACTATCCTTTTACCACACTTGTGCTTCAAAGTAGCACCATGATCTTCATAATAGAGAGTCTCTCATTTTGTCACTTTCATATACTAGTGGGAATTTTTTTATTATAGAACTTGGCTTGTATATTCCAATGATGGGCTTCCTCAAAATGCCCTAGGTCTTCGTGAGCAAGCGAGTTGGATGCACACCCACTTAGTTTCCTTTGTTGAGCTTTCATATACTTATAGCTTTAGTGCATCCGTTGCATGGCAATCCCTACTCACTCACATTGATATCTATTGATGGGCATCTCCATAGCCCGTTGATACGCCTAGTTAATGTGAGACTATCTTCTCCCTTTTTGTCTTCTCCACAACCACCATTCTATTCCACATATAGTGTTATGTCCATGGCTCACGCTCATGTATTGCGTGAAGATTGAAAAAGTTTTGAAAATGTCAAAAGTATGAAACAATTGCTTGGCTTGTCATCGGGGTTGTGCATGATTTAAATACTTTGTGTGGTGAAGATAGAGCATAGCCAGACTATATGATTTTGTAGGGATAACTTTCGTTGGCCATGTTATTTTGAGAAGACATGATTGCTTGGTTATTATGCTTGAAGTATTATTATTTTTATGTCAATATTAAACTTTTGTCTTGAATCTTTCGGATCTGAATATTCATACCACAATTAAGAAGAATTATATTGAAATTATGCCAAGTAGCACTCCGCATCAAAAATTCTGTTTTTATCATTTACCTACTCGAGGACGAGCAGGAATTAAGCTTGGGGATGCTTGATGCGTCTCCAACGTATCTATAATTTTTGATTGCTCCATGCTATATTATCTACTGTTTTGGACATTATTGGGCTTTATTATTCACTTTTATATTATTTTTGGGACTAACCTATTAACCGGAGGCCCAGCCCAGAATTGCTGTTTTTTGCCTATTTCAGAGTTTCGCAGAAAAGGAATATCAAATGGAGTCCAAACAGAATGAAACCTTCGGGAACGTGATTTTTAGGAAGATTATGATCCGGGAGACTTGGACCCTACGTCAAGAAACAAAAGAGGAGGCCACGAGGTAGGGGGGCGCGCCCACCCCTCCAGGGCGCGCCCTCCACCCTCGTGGGCCCCTGTTGCTCCACCGACGTACTCCTTCCTCCTATATATACCTACGTACCCCCAAACGGTCAGATACAGAGCCAAAAACCTAATTCCACCGCCGCAACCTTCTGTACCCACGAGATACCATCTTGGGGCCTGTTCCGGAGCTCCGACGGAGGGGGCATCCATCACGGAGGGCTTCTACATCAACACCATAGTCTCACCGATGAAGTGTGAGTAGTTTACTTCAGACCTTCGGGTCCATAGTTAGTAGCTAGATGGCTTCTTCTCTCTTTTTGGATCTCAATACAATGTTCTCCCCCTCTCTTGTGGAGATCTATTCGATGTAATCTTCTTTTTGCGGTGTGTTTGTTGAGACCGATGAATTGTGGGTTTATGATCAAGATTATCTATGAACAATATTTGAATCTCCTCTGAATTCTTTTATGTATGATTGGTTATCTTTGCAAGTCTCTTCGAATTATTAGTTTGGTTTGGCCTACTAGATTGATCTTTCTTGCAATGGGAGAAGTGCTTAGCTTTGGGTTCAATCTTGCGGTGTCCTTTCCCAGTGACAGTAGGGGCAGCAAGGCACGTATTGTATTGTTGCCATCGAGGATAACAAGATGGGGTTTTTATCATATTGCATGAATTTATCCCTCTACATCATGTCATCTTGCTTAAGGCGTTACTCTATTTTCATGAACTTAATACTCTAGATGCATGCTGGATAGCGGTCGATGAGTGGAGTAATAGTAGTAGATGCAGGCAGGAGTCGGTCTACTTGTCTCGGACGTGATGCCTATATACATGATCATACCTAGATATTCTCATAACTATGCTCAATTCTGTCAATTGCTCAAAAGTAATTCGTTCACCCACCGTAAAATACTTATGCTCTTGAGAGAAGCCACTAGTGAAACCTATGGCCCTCGGGTCTATTTTCCATCATATTAATCTCCCGACAACAAGCTATTTCTGACGCCGTCTTTATTTTGCTTTGTTTACGTTGCTTCTTTATTACAAAAATACCAAAAATATTATCCTATCATATCTATCAGATCTCACTCTCGTAAGTGACCGTGAAGGGATTGACAACCCCTTATCGCGTTGGTTGCGAGGATTTATTTGTTTTGTGTAGGTGCGAGGGACTCACGCGTAGCCTCCTACTGGATTGATACCTTGGTTCTCAAAAACTGAGGGAAATACTTACGCTACTTTGCTGCATCACCCTTTCCTCTTCAAGGGAAAACCAACGCAGTGCTCAAGAGGTAGCACGCCGCTCGGTGGAGGAGTGGTGGCGGCGGACTCCGGGATGAGGCCGGCGACGACGGATGGCGTGAGACGTCGTGCGGACGTGCTTGTCAGCACTGGCACCCGGGCTGCCAAAGCAGTGCCGGCGCCCGGGCAGCGAGGCCCGAGCGACCAACATAGTAGCGGGACCCGAGCTGAGGTAGACGACAAGTCTGACGTAGTCAGCCCTACGCAGTCGAGGACGAGGCCGGTGAGGTAGACCGTCGGGCCGCCGTGCAGACACGACGGAGGGGGGTGACGTGGATCGATGGGCGGGCCGGCGCGCGAGCGACGGCTATGATTGGCCGTCGCATGGGCGAGGCCGCCGGGTCGGGGCGATGCAGGTGTCCCGGTCGGAGCAAGGCGGTGACGGCCGGCGCAGGGCGACGGGCAAACCGACACGCGGACGACGGCTGGCCCGGATGGGCCGCCTCGGCGCGCGTGGCCGCCGGGTCGAAGGAGAGGCCGGCTGGTCACGCCGGGGTCGGAGTAGAGGCGCATGGGAGTCGACAGCGGCAGTGGGCGATGCAAACCGATCAAGATTAGATCGGAAAACCAAAAAGAAAAATGCCGATCAAAACGGCCGGCAAGAGAGCGAAAAAACCCGGAGCAAGGGCTCGGGAAAAAGACTCTCTAGGGCAGCCGGCCTACACGGCCGGCGGACGAACCCTAGGTACGGGCGGCACGGCCCCCGGCGGCGGTCATGGAGGCCGGCCGCCACGGGGGCGGCACGCGGGTGCGGAAGCGGCGGCAGCTAGGGTTTGGATCGTGATTAGGCTGATACCATGTTACAAGGGAGAGAGAGGATTGGTGGAATTGTTTGATGTATTGCTTGAGCCTTGTTGTCATATATATAGGAGTACAATGATCTACTTGGAGTACAAGACAAGCCAGAACAAATCCTAGTCTATCTCGTCTTTCCTAATAATCAATATACTCAACAATTGCAACTACACTGATCATTCATAGTTCATCACATACTACATGATCATACATACTACATTCTACTACTACTACTAGAGGGGGGTGGAAGGGCTCGCGGCGACGAGGCCGAGGTCAATGTACCAAAATGGATGAGCTCACGGTCGAGGACGACGCGGTGGAGGAGCTCAGTCCTCCTCATCGGAGCTGACGAGATCGACGAACTTCTCCTTCTGCTCCTCGCGGATGCGCCGCCACTCCTCGTCCTTGTCCTTCGCGATGAGGTTGGCCACGACCGCCTGCTTGAACAGGAGGTCTTCGAGCTCCTCGTCGTGGCGGCGGCGCTCTGCCTCCTCGCGAAGCTCCGTTCGGCAATGGCGGTCGCGACCGCGTCGACATCGTCACCGATGTAATCTTCGGGCCTGATGACGCCTCGGTGCTCGATCTCCTCCGGCTCCTGCTTGACGGCGACGAGCTCGCGGTCCTCGGGCTCCTCCGCCCACTCCCTCTTCACGGGGAGAACCATCGCGCCGAAAGGGCCCCTCGCGGCGGAGGAAGGGTCCGCGGCCGAGGAGGGCGACTGTCGGTGTTAAAACCGGCGGATCTCGGGTAGGGGGTCCTGAACTGTGCGTCTAAGGCGGATGGTAACAGGAGGCGGGGGACACAATGTTTACCCAGGTTCAGGCCCTCTCGATGGAGGTAATACCCTACTTCCTACTTGATTGATCTTGATGATATGAGTATTACAAGAGTTGATCTACCACGAGATCGTAGAGGCTAAACCCTAGAAGCTAGCCTATGGTTATGATTGTTGTTGTCCTACGGACTAAACCCTCCGGTTTATATAGGCACCGGAGGGGGCTAGGGTTACACAGAGTCGGTTACAAGGGAGGAGATCTACATATCCGAATTGCCAAGCTTACCTTCCACGCAAAGGAGAGTCCCATCCAGACACGGGACGAAGTCTTCAATCTTGTATCTTCACAGTCCAATAGTCCGGCCAAAGTATATAGTCCGGCTGTCCGAGGACCCCCTCATCCAGCACTCCCTCAGTAGCCCCTGAACCAGGCTTCAATGACGATGAGTCCGGCGCGTAGATTGTCTTCGACATTGCAAGGCGGGTTCCTCCTCCGAATTCTCCATAGAAGATTTTGAACACAAGGATCATGTCCGGCTCTGCAAAACAAATTCCACATACCACCGTAGAGAGTATAATATCCCACAAATCTAATCTGTTGACAAATTTCATAGCATGACATCACGCCACGGCCCGATCTTATTCGAACCGTTTTTCTCAACCAGCTACTGCACATATTGTGAGGCGGTTTTATTGGCACGTCTTGTCGAAGCAGAGATCGTGTTCCCCTTATCACGGGATTCTCATAAATACAGGCGTGGGTAACCCAACCACGCCATCAATCACGGCGCTTGGGGAATAAGCGAGTTTACCAGGCAAGTGGGGAGGTGCACAGTTTCTACCGCCCTTATAAAGGGACAAGGACTCCTCTTTTTCACCCACGCCTTCTTCTTCCATGCCCAACTATTCTTGCGCACTCGAGCTCCAGCGCCCAAGTTCGCATCTGCTCCGCAAAACCACTCCAAACATGTCCGGAGTGGGAGGCAAGTGGATGGTCTCCTCTGTTACGGAGGAGGACATTACGAAGCTCCGGGAAGCCGGATACCTGGCCGCAGACATCGCTCATCGGCTCCCAGATGCGGGGCAGATCGTCCCTACTCCAGAACCCCACGAGAGGGTTGTATTTCTTACCCACTTCGTCCACGGGCTGGGATTTCCTCTCCATCCGTTTGTCTGTGGGCTCACGTTCTACTACGGGCTGGACTTCCATGATCTGGTCCCTAATTTCATCCTCAACTTCTCGGCGTTTATCGTCGTGTGCAAGGCCTTCCTCCGCATCAAGCCCCACTTCGGCCTGTGGCTGAAGACCTTCAACGTGAAACCGAAGGTAGTGGTCGGCCAGCAAGCGGAGTGCGGAGGCGCCACGGTGAGCAAAATGCCCAACGTCACCTGGCTCGAAGGCTCCTATGTGGAGACCGTGAAGGGGTGGCAATCGGGGTGGTTCTACATCACCGAGCCGTGCGACACCAACTGGGTGGCGGCCCCCAAATTTTGATACGGCATCCCCATGCGGCTCACCTCCTGGAAAGAGAAGGGCCTATCCTGGGGCTCGTCGGCGGAGCTGACCAGACTCCAAAACTGTGTTAAAAACATGGTAAGCAAGAAAATCAAGCTTGTCAACGTGGCCCAAGTCATGCTCTTCCGCCGGATCCTCCCGTGTCAAAGACGGGCATTCAATATGTGGGAGTTCGACCTGGCTAAGCACCAGACGCTGCGAGAGCTTTTCGACACGACGCACCAAGACATCTGGAAGGGGTTGTTGAAGTCCGCCGAGGTACCTCCTCCCCTTACCGAGGATCGCGGACTCAGCGCAAAGCGCCCTGCCAATCTGGTAAGCTCCTTATATCTCATGAGATATTCCTTTTCCCAGTATAATCATGTGAGGGATCTAAATCCCCACGCCATTATAACAGGACTGGGTAGCGACAGCGGAGCTGATCGATTGTCCGGCTCCACTGCCCGAAGATCCAGCAATAGCTCTCTTAACGGAGATGCTGGTTCCGGCGCCCTATGAGGTGCCGGAGAAGAAGGCCAAGAAGAAGGCCGAGGGGACCAGGAAAGGTCTCCGGCGCAAGGTTGTATCGGACTCATCATCCGAGAACACCGAGGCGCACTCCTCCCACGAAAACGAGGAGGAGGAAGAAGAAAGCCCCCCCCCCACTAACCGGGGGGACAAGAAAAGGAAGGTCGCCCCATCTGGGGAGGCCGAAGGGTCGAAGAAGGGAAGAACCCTCCCTCCGGACCACTCCACAATGGCCGCTTATAGCGACGAGGAGTGGTTGCCCAGGGACAAGCCCTTGGCGAAGTCGTAAGTATCCGGATACTATAATAGTTCTGGTACGTTATGTTTTATTGCTTCTTATATCATGTCAAACGTGATCGTGCAGTCCGTCCAAACCCCACATCGACGTATCCTCTTCGGATGAGTCTTTGGCCCCGTCGGCGATGAACAGCGATTCGCTCCCGGCAGCCACCTCCCCCCGGCCCACGGACGACACCGAGGTGTTGTCTCAGAGGATACCGGCCCAAGGGGAGATGATTCTGGGGGCGCCCCAAGGCGACATCCCAGACGCCGGGCGTGTGGGGGGTAAGACTCCCATGGGTTCTGATGACGGGGGCCGCAGCAAGCCTGGCCCCCGGCCGGATACTGCGCCGGAACCTTCAGTGGTTCCGGATTCTGACAGGCGACCCCTCACGAAGGGGGGCGAGCCGTCTGTGCCGATGGCCTCTGTCCATCCAGAGGCATCGGACAACTTGCTGGAAGCGCTTCGAGGCGCTTCCATTGACGAAGAGCACCGCGCCATCATGAGTGCGGTGGTCGAGAAAATTCGGTCCGCCAAAAGCGGATTGACCGAAGCCTGTGCGAGCCTCCTAACGGGCTTTGAGGTAAGTAATCAACTTATGAGAAAATATCACAGTATAGACAGTAACCCCTGATGCTCTGTTTGGTGTTCGGAAAGAAAGGCCGAACAGAGGATCAAATAATAATCACAGGAGTCTAATCAGAATATGTCCATGTGAATAAGCAGGCTTCGGTACTTGCCGCTGCCGCTCATACTGCGGAGGTCTCCGCACTGAAGCAGGACCTTGAGCGGTCCGAGGAAGAGCTCGGCCTTGCCAAGAGGCAGCTCGAAGAGAACAAAGGTAAGTGATACCACGTCTGTATGTTGATAAAAAAAAGAAGGTGGTTGTTAGATCATAGGATCATCATGAATTTGCTAGGGGCCCCGACCGAAGTGGCGGCCCTGAAGAAGGCGCTGTCCGAGGCCGAAAACAAAGCGGCCAAGGAGCGCACCGAGCGCGAGAAGCAAGAGGCCCGAGTCGGCGAGGTTCAGCAAGAGCTCCAGGATTTTGTCAAGAAATACAAGTCCTTGGAGCGTGACTGAAAGACGCAAGGGTCCGAGCTTGCGAAGGCCCTCGAGAACGCACAAAATGCCAAGGCCGAACCCAAAAGGCCCTCCAGGAGATTCAGGCGGTCAAGAACATAGCAGCGGGTAAGGCATTCATTATGCAAAGCAAGCATGTGAAGGAAACTTTCCTTTTACTTACCCGAATTCGGAGCTCTCCAGGAGCGTTCGCAGATCTGCCCCGCAGCGTATCGGAGGCCGCAGAGTTCTATCGGGCCAAGGAAGGGAGCTCAACGGAGAAATTGTTCTGGTCTCAGTATACTGGGACCGAACATCCGATGCCCTTGAGCGACCAGTTGAAGCAACTGGTCAAGCTTCACAAGGCGGCCGAACAGGCCATGAAGGGTCTCATAGCCCGGATGTGGCCAGGCGAGCCCCTGCTTGGCAGCTACTTTGGTCTGGTAAGGCGGCTTGTGGATGCCTGCCCATGGTTCGAAGTCATAAAGCGGTCCGTCTGCATTGAGGGTGCGCGCAGGGTCTTTGCCCGGGCAAAAGTGCACTGGCGAAGATGGACACCGAAAAGCTGGTGAAGGAGGGGCCGCCGGAGGGCAAGGAGCATCGCCACCCCGAAAAGTGTTATGACAGTGTCCTGAAGGGTGCTCGCCTTGTGGCAGAGGAATGTGCTAAGGATGTAATATTTGAATGAATGTACTCATGTGATCCTATAATATGAAAACGAGTTCATGTGCGCTATATAACGCTTGTTGATTTAAAATATTACCTTCTGTGCGGCCGTTTATAAAATCTGAGAGTTGGCGAGTCGTCGGCTTCTGCCCCCATGTAACTAGTACTGAGGTGTTCGGGATAAACCTGATCACTCTTTATCCCAGTGTTGGGTCCTTCGAAGGAGGTGTTCAGCGCAACGAACCAGGCAATCGGACTATAAAGATTTATCACTCTCACTTAGCCATATAGTCTACAATTTTAAATTTTGGCGAAGCCCCTAGTGTTCGGAAGGCCGAACTTGGGGCGTTATATACGCCTAAATCGGACAAGGCCGACTCCTCGCCCGAAGCGGAAAAAATCTTTAAGGATTTGAGACCTCTCGAACAGCGACCAGCTCTCGCCGCATCATGACAGTCAGTTTTCGGCTTTCTCTACTGAGGTGCTCGTCCGGAAGAACCGGGACACAATCGCAGTAGTTCTCCCAGTGCTACCTTAGCCGATATAGCGGAACGTAAGGTACCAAAACATGGGAGCCGGGCAAACCCAACTATTGACCAAAGACATGATTCGAAGCTGATGCATATAATGCTATAAGTTCGGGGTGCCGCACTGTCGAAAGTGTTCGGACTTTTCTTGCCGTGTTATGGGGTACAATGAAGCCCCTGGCGTACTAGACGTACCATAATGTACGGGTGCAATGTGTCGTAAATAAGCAGACAAAGGAAAAAAGGATGAAGAAATGTAATAACAAGCTAACGTTGTATATTGGTATTAAATGATACGTCAAAGCGTATGTATACAAGTAGTGCAATAAGCAAAAAATAGGACTATTTGACATGTCCTATCCAAGGGCAAGCTGCGTGTGGGTATGTAAAACAGGTATAGCGATCGTTACCAGAGACCACCTGGGGATTCCCTTGTACGTCAAAGCTTCTTGCTTCCTTGGTGCTTCCCTCCCATGATGGGTCCGATAATCAGGCTATCGGAAAGGGCCTCTAGAGAATAGGGTCCTGAAAGGAAGAAAATGATAAAGATATACTGGTCCTGAGGTGGTTGAGCCGCATTGTGGGCCGTGCCATAGCCGTGCCTCCGCCTATGCCCATGGTATCTTGAGTGCGTAATTATGTACGCGCGGCACAAATTTCGCCACTTGACTGGGACTAGGACGGAGGCCGAATTGCTAGGCGAGCTCTGAACGTGCCTGGCGATCCTGTTGCAGGGTACTCCGGACTCGCTTGAAGGTGTCCGGGGGCTTGTTCGCTGAAATGGCGGTTGGCCACGGAAGGCTGCTTTGCACTTTTGCTGCAAGGGCAGCGGTGTGCTCCTCCGTACGAAGCGAGCGTTCTGTGTTTCCATTAACTGTTATAACCCCACGAGGTCCTGGCATTTTGAGCTTGAGGTACGCGTAATGCGGTACCGCGTTGAATCTGGCGAATGCGGTTCGTCCGAGCAGTGCGTGATAGCCACTGCGAAAGGGGACGATATCGAAGATTAACTCCTCGCTTCGGAAGTTGTCCGGAGATCCGAAAACCACTTCCAGTGTGATTGAGCCCGTGCAACAGGCCTCTACACCTAGCATGACACCTTTAAAGGTGGTTTTGGTCGGTTTGATCCTCGAGGGGTCTATACCCATTTTGCGCACTGTATCCTGATAGAGAAGGTTCAGGCTACTGCCACCATCCATAAGGACTCTAGTGAGGTGAAATCCGTCAATTATGGGGTCAAGGACCAATGCGGCAGAACCGCCATGACGGATACTGGTGGGGTGGTCCCTGCGATCGAACGTGATCGGACAAGAAGACCATGGGTTGAACTTTGGGGCGACTGGCTCCATCGCATAGACGTCCCTTAGTGCACGCTTCCGTTCCCGCCTGGGGATATGGGTTGCGTATATCATGTTCACCGTTTTCACTTGGGGAGGAAATTTCTTCTGTCCTCCTGTGTTCGGCAGCCGGGGCTCCTCCTCGTCGTTGCTATGCAGCCCCTTTTCCTTGTTTTCGGCGTTCAACTTGCCGGCCTGTTTGAACACCCAGCATTCTCTGTTGGTGTGGTTGGCTGGCTTATCAGGGGTGCCGTGAATTTGACACGAGCGATCGAGTATGCGGTCCAAACTGGACGGGCCCGGATTGCTTCTTTTGAACGGCTTTTTCCACTGACCGGATTTAGAGCCACTGAATCTGGCATTAACTATCGTGTCTTCGGCGTTGTCACTGTTGTTGCGGCGCTTGTGTCTGTTGCGACGTGGCCTGTCGTTGCTATCTTTGGCATCTGAATTGCCAGGGTTTCTTGATGTATTGTTGCTACGAGCCAGCCAGCTGTCCTCGGCCGCACAAAAGCGAGTCATGAGTGTCGTGAGGGCTGCCATGGACTTCGGCTTCTCTTGGCCGAGGTGTCGGGCGAGCCACTTGTCACGGATGTTATGCTTGAATGCTGCTAAGGCCTCGGCATCCGGACAGTCGACAATTTGGTTCTTTTTAGTTGGGAACCGAGTCCAGAATTTCCTGGCTGATTCACCGGGCTGTTGGGTTATATGACTCAAGTCATCAGCATCCGGTGGTCGCACATAAGTGCCCTGGAAGTTGTCAAGGAATGCGTCTTCCAAATTCTCCCAACTGCCAATGGAGTTTGTCGGCGGGCTATTCCGCCAATGCCGAGTTGTTCCTTTGAGTTTTAGCGGGAGGTACTTGATGGCATGTAGATCGTCACCGCGGGCCATGTGGATGTGGAGGAGGAAATCTTCAATCCATACTGCGGGGTCTGTTGTACCATCATATGATTCAATGTTCACGGGTTTAAAATCTTATGGGAATTCGTGATCCATTACTTCGTCAGTGAAGCATAGGGGGTGTGCGGCGCCTCTGTGCCGGGCTATGTCACGACGCAGTTCATACGAGTCTTGTCTGCTGTATTCGGCCCGGCCGGATTTGCTTTTAGTATATCCGGCGTGACGATCGTCGTCACGCATTGGGGCGCGCCCCCGTGAGCCGTAGATCGATCTTGTATGTCCTGCTTTGTTTTCCAATACTTTTCGCAGGTCCTGCGTGTTGCCCCGGGCCTTGGTGTTTTTGGTAGGCTGGCGACGGGGTGCGGGCTGGACTTCGGGCTGATATGCCGCTCTGTCTCGGCCATGAGGTGGCCAGTCCGCCGCATCATGCACTGGAAGCGTAGGCTTTAATGCTTCCTCCTCGAGTTGGGGTAGCAACCTGCTCTTTGGGTAACTTTTAGTTGGGCACTCGAGTTCGTATTCCTTGGCCGCCAGGACCTCGGTCCATCTATCCGCTAGCAGATCTTGGTCAGCTTGAAGCTGTTGTTGCTTTTTCTTCAGGCTTTTTGCTGTGGCTATAAGCCGGCGCTTGAAGCGCTCCTGCTCGACAGGATCCTCAAGCACGATAAATTCTTCATCATCGAGGCTCACCTCGTCTTCGGAGAGAGGCATGTAATTGTCATCCTCTGATTCTCCGTCTGCTGCCTGTTCCTTAGGGCTAGTTTGCCCATCCTCCTGCTCAAAGCCTGGCTGGAGGGGATTGTCTTCGTCTTCGGCACTATCTACAGCGTTGTTGTCTCTTGTGCCGGTATCGCTGCCTTTGCCATGGCGGGGCTTAGAGTGGCGCCGATGACGCCGTTGCTTAGATTGCTTCTCGAGGGGATTATCCTCCGTTGCCTTATTGCCATCGCTTTCTTTGGGGGTATCCACCATGTATATATCATATGATGATGTGGCAGTCCAGCGCCCTGTGGGCGGTGGTTCCTGTTCGTCTCTTGCATCGTCGTCAGTACCGACGATGTCTTCGGAGCCGAAATCGAGCATGTCGGTAAAGTCGTCGACAGTGGCTATTAAGGGCCAGTTTGGTTCTTGTCCTGGTGCCAACTGACCTGGCCTAGAGTATGCCTGGCTGTAGCATGTTATTCGTTTGGTTAGTGTCCTGGGAGTGCCTGGGATAGCCTGGCCTGAGTGCCGAAAATATTAGTTAGCCTGGCAGAAGAATCCAGGCAGATTGTTAGCCTCGTCCAGGCGCAAGGGAACCGGCGCCTGGTGGCCACAAATCGCTGCCTGGGATACTAACCACAGCAGTATTTCTCGATGGACAAGATCATAAATTGATTTTTTAAACTAGAGATAGCTTCCCAGGCCAGGTAAGCATCCAAACATCTGTCCGCCTGGGCTGCCTGACCAGGCAGAATTTCATCGAGATTTGAAGGCCACACCAGGCAGGACTTTTGGCCAGGCATGGTATTGTGGATGCGAACCAAACTTACCCTAAGTGGGTGGTGGGTGGGGAACAAATTTCTTCGTCGTCCGCCTCCCACCCAAGCCGGACATAGTTCGGCCAAGGATCTCCTGACAAGGAGAGAGACCTTAATGAATTTAGCACGTCGCCCAGGGGCGAGTGCTGAAAGATATCCGCGGAGGAGAACTCCATGATCGGTGCCCAATCAGATTCGATAGGCACGGACGCAGGAGGTTCAGAGCCAGTGGCCGGGGATGAATCCAAGTGTCCGGCAACACAGGTCTCATAGGAGGTGAAGTCAGCATTCGGCTCTATCGCCGCTGAGTGTACGGCCTCCGTGGCGGGGTCCATCCACCCGTCCTCGGACGGCGCGATCTGCTCCGGATTGAGGGCCGGAGCGGCCACAGGTGTGATCTTCTGAACACCGTCCGACGGCAGAGCTAGGTCATGCTCATCGTGACTGTGCGGCGCACCTGACATGGGCTCGAATCCGTCGAAGATCCAGTCTCCGCGGATGTCAGCGGTATAGTTCAAGCTTCCAAACCTGACCTGGTGGCCAGGGGCGTAGCTCTCGATCTGCTCCAGATGGCCAAGTGAGTTGGCCCGTAGTACGAAGCCGCCAAATACGGAGATCTGTCCGGGGAGGAAAACCTCACCCTGGATCACATCACTGTCGATGATCGAAGGGGCCATCAAGCCTTTATGGTGACGGCACAGTGGAACTCTCAATGAAAGCACCAATGTCGGTGTCAAAACCGGCGGATCTCGGGTAGGGGGTCCCGAACTGTGCGTCTAAGGCGGATGGTAACAGGAAGCGGGGGACACAATGTTTACCCAGGTTTGGGCCCTCTTGATGGAGGTAATACCCTACTTCCTGCTTGATTGATCTTGATGATATGAGTATTACAAGAGTTGATCTACCACGAGATCGTAGAGGCTAAACCCTAGAAGCTAGCCTATGGTTATGATTGTTGTTGTCCTATGGACTAAAACCTCCGGTTTATATAGTTACCGGAGGGGGCTAGGGTTACACAGAGTCGGTTACAAGGGAGGAGATCTACATATCCGAATTGCCAAGCTTGCCTTCCACGCAAAGGAGAGTCCCATCCGGACACGGGACGAAGTCTTCAATCTTGTATCTTCACAGTCCAACAGTCCAGCCAAAGTATATAGTCCGGTTGTCCAAGGACCCCCTAATCGAGGACTCCCTCAGTGACCGCCCGAGCCGGCGGTCGTACTCCTCCGTCTCGCGAGGAGGAGCCTTGAAGGTGGCTCGAGGCCCTGGTTCGTCCACTTCCACACCGCGTGCTTCCTCACGCCGTCCGCGCGGACACACCACTCGTGGTCGGGGTCGCGGCTGCCACTGGAGTTGCGGCCAGAGCTCCACATATGGCCCCACATGGCGCTTGGAGGCGGAAGAGGGCTCACCGGTGGTGAGGAATGCGAGGGGGAGAGTGGGGAAACACGGCGGCGGGGGATAGGGTTTCAACCCGTATCTGCCCTGCGAACCCATAGGATCGGACGACTATACGGGCTCTATTCTGGCCAGAAAATTGGGCCGAGCCCGTATACTCGCTGGAATTATACGGCTTCGCGCGTTATACGGGTTCTACTAGAGATGCTCTTAGCCACGAGTACGTGGAGGAGGACCTGCAGAACAAGGGTGAGTTGCTCCTGAGGTCCAACCCTGTCCACGGCGGCAAGGTGTCGATGTTCATCCACAACGGCAAGCCTGTCTGCGAGTCGTCCGTCATCCTGTGGTACATCGACGACGCCTTCTCCGGCGCCGGGTCCTCCCTCCTCCCCGCCGACGACCCCTACGGCCGAGCCGTCGCTCTCTTCTGGGCCGCTTTCGTCGACGATATGGTAGGTGCATACATAATGCTTGCTACCTCAACCCAGATGGCCGCGTTCATGTATATACCGTTTTCAGTGCAGCTGTTGAAGGTGCGGAGCCAGACGTTGAGAGGCGAGACAGGCGAGGAGAAGGAGGAGGGGAGGAAGAAGCCGGCCGTGGCCATGGAAACCTTGGAGTGGGTGTTGAGGGATTCCAAGGCGAGGTTCTTCAGCGGCAGGGACGAACCCGGTTACTTGGACATCGTGATCGGTGGCCTCCTTGCCTCGATGCGTGCATCGGAGGAGATGGGTGGGCTCCAGACCACTCCTGGCCGCATGGGCGGAGCTCTTCTGCGCGCTGGACGCGGTGGAGCCGGTCATGCGGAGCGTCGAGAGGCTCGTCGGTATGCCGAGGCGATGTAGCTGCCTCGCACCACCGTGTCCAGCACCACCAACTGAGGCCTACTGATAACCGACAAGTATAGGGGATCGCAACAGTTTTCGAGGGTAGAGTACTGTATTCAACCCAAATTTATTGATTCGACACAAGGGGAGCCAAAAAATATTCTCAAGTATTAGCAGTTGAGTTGTCAATTTAACCACACCTGGATAACTTAATATCTGCAGCAAAGTATTTCGTAGCAAAGTAGTATGGAAGTAACGGTAATGGTGGCAAAAGTAACAGTAGCAGTTTTTTAGTAATTGTAACAGTGGCAACGGAAAAGTAACTAAGCAAAGAGCAATATGTGAAAAGATCGTAGGCATTGGATCAGTGATGGAGAATTATGTCGGATGCGATTCCTCATGCAAAAGTTATAACATAGGGTGACACAGATCTAGCTCCAGTTCATCAATGTAATGTAGGCATGTATTCTGAATATAGTCATACGTGCTTATGGAAAAGAACTTGCATGACATCTTTTGTCCTACCCTCCCGTGGTAGTGGGGATATTAAGGCCTCCTTTTAATAGAGTACCGGACCAAAGCATTAACACTTAGTGAATACATGAACTCCTCAAACTACGGTCATCACCGGTAAGTATCCCGATTATTGTCACTTCGGGGTTAACGGATCATAACACATAGTAGGTGACTATAGACTTGCAAGATAGGATCAAGAACTCACATATATTCATGAAAACATAATAGGTTCGGATCTGAAATCATGGCACTCGGGCCCTAGTGACAAGCATAGCAAAGTCATAGCAACATCAATCTCAGAACATAATGGATATTAGGGATCAAACCCTAACAAAACTAACTCGATTACATGATAAATCTCATCCAACCCATCACCGTCCAGCAAGCCTACGATGGAATTACTCACACACGGGGGTGAGCATCATGGAATTGGTGATGGAGGAAGGTTGATGATGACGACGGCGATGGATTCCCCTCTCCGGAGCCCCGAACGGACTCCAGATCGGCCCTCCTGAGAGAGATTAGGGCTTTGCGGCGGCTCCGTATCATAAAACACGATGAATCCTTCTCTCTGATTTTTTTCTCCCCGAACGTGAATATATAGAGTTGGAGTAAAGGTTGGTGGAGCTCCAGGGGGCCCACGAGGCAGGGGGCGCGCCCCCACCCTCGTGGACAGGGTGTTGGGCCCCTGGTCTTGATTCTTTCGCCAGTATTTTTATTGATTCCAAAAATATTCTCTGTGAAGTTTCAGGTCATTCCGAGAACTTTTATTTCTGCACAAAAATAACACCATGGCAATTCTGCTGAAAACAGCATCAGTCCGGGTTAGTTCCATTCAAATCATGCAAGTTAGAGTCCAAAACAAGGGCAAAAGTGTTTGGAAAAGTAGATACGATGGAGACGTATCAACTCCCCCAAGCTTAAACCTTTGCTTGTCCTCAAGCAGTTCAGTTGACAAACTGAAAGTGATAAAGAAAAAAACTTTTACAAACTCGGTTTGCTCTTGTTGTTGTAAATATGTAAAGCCAGCATTCAAGTTTTCAGCAAAGATTATGAACTAACCATATTCACAATAACATTTAGGTCTCATGTGTACTCATATCAATGGCATAATCAACTAGCGAGTAATAATAATAAATCTCGGATGACTACACTTTCTCAAAACAATCATAATATGATATAACAAGATGGTATCTCGCTAGCCCTTTCTGAGACCGCAAAACATAAATGCAGAGCACCTCTGAAGATCAAGGACTGACTAAACATTGTAATTCATGATAAAAGAGATCCAGTCATAGTCATACCCAATGTAAACTAATAGTAATGCATGTAAATGACAGCGGTGCTCTCCAACTGGTGCTTTTTAATAAGAGGGTGATGACTCAACATAAAAGTAAATAGATAGGCCCTTCGCAAAGGGAAGCAAGGATTTGTAGAGGTGCCATTGCTCGATTTTGAAATAGAGATAAATAATATTTTGAGCGGCATACTTTCATTGTCAACATAACAACCGAGAGATCTCGATATCTTCCATGCTACACATATTATAGGCGGTTCCCAAGCAGAATGGTAAAGTTTATACTCCCCCACCACCAACAACCATCAATCCATGGCTTGCCCGAAACAATGGGTGCCTCCAACTAACAACAGTCCTGGGGGAGTTTTGTTTGCAATTATTTTGATTTGGTTTTAGCATGGGACTGGGCATCCCGGTGACCAGCCATTTTCTCGTGAGTGAGGAGCGGAGTCCACTCCTCTTGAGAATAACCCGCCTAGCATGGAAGATACAGACAGGCGTAGTTGATACATGAGCTATTCGAGCATACAAAACAGAATTTCATTTGAAGGTTTAGAGTTTGGCACATACAAATTTACTTGGAACGGCAGGTAGATACCGCATATAGGAAGGTATGGTGGACTCATATGGAATAACTTTGGGGTTTATGTAAGTGGATGCACAAGCAGTATTTCCGCTTAGTACAAGTGAAGGCTAGAAAGAGACTGGGAAGCGACCAACTAGAGAGCGACAACAGTCATGAACATGCATTAAAATTAATCAACATTGAGTGCAAGCATGAGTAGGATATAATCCACCATGAACATAAATATCATGGAGGCTATGTTGATTTTGTTTCAACTACATGTGTGAACATGTGTCAAGTCAAGCCACTTGAATCATTCAAAGGAGGATACCACCCTATCATACCACATCACAACCATTTTAATCGCATGTTGGCACGGAAGGTAAACCATTATAAACTCCTAGCTAATTAAGCATGGCATAAGCAACTATAATCTCTAATTGTCATTGCAAACATGTTTCATTCATAATAGGCTGAATCAGGATCGATGAACTAATCATATTTACAAAAACAAGAGAGGTCGAGTTCATACCAGCTTCTCCCATCTCAATTAGTCCATCATATATCGTCATTATTGCCTTTCAGTTGCACGACCGAACGGTGTGGATAATAATAATAGTGCACGTGCATTAGACTAAGCTGGAATCTGCAAGCATTTAGTACAAAGGAGAAGACAAGGTAACATGGGCTCTTTGTTAAATCAACAATAATGCATATAAGATCCACTCAACATTTTAATTATGGTCTTCTCCTCTCGACCCCCAAAGAAAAGAAAAGAAATAAAACTTTTTACACGGGAAAGTTCCCAACAAGCAAAAGAAGAACAAGAAATCTTTTTGGGTTTTCTTTTAATTACTACTACTAAAGGCATGGAAAGTAAACTAACTAAAAGCTACACTAATTTTTTTGTTTTTCTTAAGGTTTTTCAAACACACAAGAAGAAAGCGAGAAAAAGGAAAATAAACTAGCATGGATATTACAATGAAAAAGTATGATCACCGACAACTAGAATGAGTATGTGAACATGAATGTAATGTCGGTGAGAAATACGTACTCCCCCAACCTTAGGCTTTTGGCCCAAGTTGGTCTATGCCCAAGGATCAAAGCTACTCTCTCCGGTGTACTGCTACCTCTTGAGCACTGCGTTGGTTTTCCCTTGAAGAGGAAAGGGTGATGCAGCAAAGTAGCGTAAGTATTTCCCTCAGTTTTTGAGAACCAAGGTATCAATCCAGTAGGAGGCCATGCTCAAGTCCCTTGTACCTACACAAACAAATAAGAACCTACGATAAAGGGGTTGTCACTCCCTTCACGGCCACTTGCAAAAGTGAGATCTGATAGAGATGATAAGATAATATTTTTGGTATTTTTAGGATAAAGATTAAAAGTAAAGATTGCAAAATAAACGGCGCCAGAAATAGCTTGTTGACGGGAAATTAATATGATGGAAAATAGACCCGGGGGCCATAGGTTTCACTAGTGGCTTCTCACGAGATAGCATAAGTATTACGGTGGGTAAACAAATTACTGTCGAGCAATTGATAGAATTGACATAGTTATGAGAATATCTAGGTATGATCATGTATATAGGCATCACGTCCGTGACAAGTAGACCGACTCCTGCCTGCATCTACTACTATTACTCCACACATCGACTGCTATCCAGCACATGCATCTAGAGTATTAAGTTCATAAGAACAGAGTAACGCTTTAAGCAAGATGACATGATGTAGAGGGATAAACTCATGCAATATGATATAAACCCCATGTTTTTATCCTCGATGGCAACAATACAATACGTGTCGTTTCCCCTACTGTCACTGGGATCGAGCACCGCAAGATTGAACCCAAAGCTAAGCACTTCTCTCATTGCAAGAAAGATCAATCTAGTAGGCCAAACCAAACTGATAATTCAAAGGGACTTGCAAAGATAACCAATCATACATAAAAGAATTCAGAGAAGATTCAAATATTGTTCATAGATAATCTTGATCATAAACCCACAATTCATCGGATCTCGACAAACACACAGCAAAAGAAGATTACATCGAATAGATCTCCAAGAGAATCGAGGAGAACTTTGTATTGAGATCCAAAGAGAGAGAAGAAGCCATCTAGCTAATAACTATGGACCCAAAGGTCTGAGGTAAACTAATCACACATCATCGGAGAGGCTATGGTGTTGATGTAGAAGCCCTCCGTGATCAATGCCCCCTCCGGCGGATCGCCGGAAAAGGTCCCAAGATGGGATCTCACGGGTACAGAAGGTTGCGTCGGTGGAAATAGGGCTTTGTCTCCTCTGCTGATGGTTTGGGGGTACGTAGGTATATATAGGAGGAAGAAGTAGGTCGGTGGAGCCACGAGGGGCCCATGAGGGTGGAGGGTGCGCCCCCCTGCCTCGTGGCTTCCTCGTTGGTTGCTTGACATCCACTCCAAGTCCTCTGGATCATGTTTGTTTCGAAAATCACGTTCCCGAAGGTTTCATTCCGTTTGGACTCCGTTTGATATTCTTTTCCTTCGAAACACTGAAATAGGCAAAAAACAGCAATTTGGGTTGGGCCTCCGATTAATAGGTTAGTCCGAAAAATAATATAAAAGTGTATAATAAAGCCCATTAAACATCCAAAACAGAATATATAATAGCATGGAACAATCAAAAATTATAGATACGTTGGAGACGTATCAAACATCCCCAAGCTTAATTCCTGCTCGTCCTCGAGTAGGTAAATGATAAAAACAGAATTTTTGATGTGGAATGCTACTTAGCATAATTCTCAATGTAATTCTTTTTATTGTGGCATGAATATTTAGATCCGAAAGATTCTAGATAAAAGTTTAATGTTGACATAAAAACAATAATACTTCAAACATGCTAACCAAGCAATTATTTCTTATCAAAATAACATAGCCAAAGAAAGCTCATCCCTACAAAATCATATAGTTAGGCCATGTTTCAATTTCGTCACACGAAATGTTCTCATCATGCATAACCCTGATGACAAGCCGAGCAATTGGTTCATACTTTTTAACGCGCTTCAGCCTTTTCAACCCTTACGCAATACATGAGCGTAAGCCATGGATATAGCACTATGGGTGGAATAAAGTATAATGATGCGGTTATGTGAGAAGACAAAAAGGTAGAAAGTCTCACATGGACGCGGCTAATCAATAGGCTATGGAGATGCCCATCAATTGATGCCAATGAGAGGAGTAGGGATTGCCATGCAACGGATGCACTAGAGCTATAAATATGTGAAAGCTCAACAAAAGAAACTAAGTGGGTGTGCATCCAACTTGCTTGCTCACGAAGACCTAGGGCATTTTGTGGAAGCCACCATCATTGGAATATACAAGCCAAGTTCTATAATGAAAAATTCCCACTAGTATATGAAAGTGATAACATAGGAGACTCTCTATCATGAAGATCACGGTGCTACTTTGAAGCACAAGTGTGGAAAAAGGATAGTAACATTGTGCCTTCTCTCTTTTTCTCTCATATTTTTTCTCTTTTTCTTTCTTGGGCCTTCTCTTTTTTTTTCTTTGGCCTCTTTTTTTAGTCCGGAATCTCATCCCGACTTGTGGGGGAATCATAGTCTCCATCATCCTTTCCTCACATGGGACAATGCTCTAATAATGATGATCATCACACTTTTATTAGTTACAACTCAAGAATTACAACTCAACACTTAGAACAAAATATGACTCTATGTGAATGCCTCCGGCGGTGTACCGGGATATGCAATGCACCAAGAGTGACATGTATGAAAAATTATGAAAGGTGGCTTTGCCACAAATACGATGTCAACTACATGATCATGCAAAGCAATATGACAATGATGGAGCGTGTCATAATAAACGGAACGGTGGAAAGTTGCATGGCAATGTATCTCGGAATGGCTATGGAAATGCCATGATAGGTAGGTATGGTGGCTGTTTTGAGGAAGATATCAGGAAGTTTATGTGTGATAGAGTGTATCATATCACGGGGTTTGGATGCACTGGCGAAGTTTGCACCAACTCTCAAGGCGAGAAAGGGCAATGCACGGTACTGTAGAGGCTAGAAAATTGTGGAAGGTTGAGAGTGCGTATAATCCATGGACTCACATTAGTCATAAAGAACTCATATACTTATTGCAAAAGTTTATTAGCCCTCGAAGCAAAGTGCTACTACGCATGCCCCTAGAGGGATAGATTGGTAGGAAAAGACCATCGCTCGTCCCCGACCGCTACTCATAAGGAAAGCAATAAAAGAACACCTTGTGTGTCAAAATTGTCACACAACTTTTACCATACGTGCATGCTACGGGACTTGCCAACCTTAACACAAGTATTTCTCAATTTCACAATTACTCAACTAGCGCACTCTAATATTACCACCTTTATATCTCAAAACACTTATCAAGTATCAAACTTCTCATGATATTCAATGAACTCCATATGGAAGTTTTATTATGCCAATCTTGGATGCCTATCATATTTGGATTAATTGCACAATTAAAGCAAATTACCATGCTGTTTAAGACTCTCAAAATAATATAAGTGAAGAATGATAGATCAATAATTTCTATAAAATAAAACCACCACCGTGCTCTAAAAGATATAAGTGAAGCACTAGAGCAAAAACTATATAGCTCAAAAGATATAAGTGAAGCACATAGAGTATTCTAACAAATTCCGAATCATGTGTGTTTCTCTAAAAAGGTGTGTACAGCAAGGATGATTGTGGTAAACTAAAAATCAAAGACTCAAATCATACAAGACGCTCCAAGCAAAACACATATCATGTGGTGAATAAAAATATAGCCGCAAGTAAAGTTACCGATAGACGAAGACGAAAGAGGGGATGCCTTCCGGGGCATCCCCAAGCTTAGGCTTTTGGTTGTCCTTGAATTTTACCTTGGGGTGCCTTGGGCATCCCCAAGCCTAGGCTCTTGCCAATCCTTGTTCCATAATCCATCAAATCTTTACCCAAAACTTGAAAACTTCACAACACAAAACTTAACAGAAAATCTCGTGAGCTCCGTTAGCGAAAGAAAACAAAACACCACTTCAATTTACTGTAATGAACTCATTCTTTATTTATATTGGTGTTAAACCTACTGTATTCCAACTTCTCTATGGTTTATAAACTCTTTTACTAGCCATAGATTCATCAAAATAAGCAAACAACACACGAAAAACAGAATCTGTCAAAAACAGAACAGTCTGAAGTAATCTGTAACTAACGCAAACTTATGGAACTCCAAAAATTCTACCAAAATAGGAAGACCTAGATAATTTGTTTATTGATCTACTGCAATTGGAATCAGTATTTTATCACATTCTGGTGATATTTAACAATTGTTTTCGTGAACAGAAAGTTTCTGGAATTTTCAGCAAGATCAAATAACTATCATCCAAGAAGATCCTATAGGTTTAACTTGGCACAAACACTAATTAAAACATAAAAAAACATCTAACCAGAGGATAGATGGATTATTTATTACTAAACAGAACCAAAAAGCAAGAAAATAAAATAAAATTGGGTTGCCTCCCAACAAGCGCTATCGTTTAACGCCCCTAGCTAGGCATTGATAATTTTAATGATGCTCACATCAAAGACAAGAATTAAAGCACAAAGAGAGCATCTTAAAACACGTCACAAACACATCTAAGTCTAACATACTTCCTATGCATAGGCATCTTATAGGAAAACAAATTATCATAGCAAGCAAAAACTAGCATATGCAAGGAAGTGGAAAGAAACAATAGCAATCTCAACATAACGAGAGGTAATGTTGTAACATGAAAATTCCTACAACCATATTTTCCTATCTCATAATAATTACATGTAGGATCATAAGCAAATTCAACAATATAGCTATCACAAAAAATATTCTTAACACGATCCACATGTATGCAAAGTTGACACTCTTCCAAAATAGTGGGATTAACATTAACTAAAGTCATGACCTCTCCAAACCCACTTTTATCAAAAACTTCATAAGATTGAACGTTATCCAAATATGTGGGATCTAAAGTTGACACTCTTCCAAACCCACTTTCAATATTATTGCAAACATTATTATCAATCTCATATTCATCATGGGGCTTAAATAAATTTTCAAGATCATAAGAAGAATCACCCCAATCATGATCATTGCAACAAGTAGTGGACATAGCAACACTAGCATCCCCAAGCTTAGGGTTTTGCATATTATTAGCACAATTGACATCAAGAGAATTTATTATAACATCATTGCGATCATGCTTTTCATCGAAGGAACTATCAAGTATGGGTGCGATAGCAACGATCTCATGATTAACATATGGGACTATAGCAAATTCATCTTTATAAATATTGGCATCATGGCCACAAGAATAGCAAGCATCATGTTCATCAAGGGATATTTCAATCAAATCATCGGAATCATAATTATCTATAGATTCATGCATATCATTATTTTCTTCCTCCATAGACTCCTGCAAAATATCAGCCTCTTCTTGGACAGCGGAGGAGTCCTCAATATATGGTTTAACATAGGCATTGGAAGCATAATTATCATAACAATATTTAAGTATGGCAAAATTTTCAGATTTGTAAAGAGTAGCATCATACGTTTCAATCAAAGAAGCAATTTCATAAGCACCCTTAAAAGCAACAAATTCTTCAATTTGTTGAGCATCATAGTAATTATAAACACCCTTAGCATACGAAGATACGATTCCATTATCACTAAACTCACATTGGTAGGGAAGGTGTTTCTTAATGTTTTCAGAGCAACAAGTAAAATCATAAATTTCACAAAGATTCCAAGCATAACACATCAATCTGTTTATTTGATCCCATAAGAGTCTCCCCTTTTTAGACAAACGATGACGCACAAAATGAGCATGCTCATCTAAAGATTTCCCATCAACTAAGCTAGTTGGGGTTTCAGCACGAGCGCATAAGGATCGAAGATGATCCAAGTACAACACTTTAAGAGGATCCATATCAATAGATTTTTAGCAAGAAAAGATGCAAGCAAATAGAAGGCACATGGTAACACAAACAAACAATAGATCTGGCGAGAAAAAGGAAAACAAAAAAGAAGGCGAATAAAATGGCAAAGGTGAAGTGGGGGAGAGGAAAACGAGAGGCAAATGGCAAATAATGTAATGCGAGGGATAAGAGTTTGTGATGGGTACTTGGTATGTCTTGACTTGTGTGTAGACTCCCCGGCAACGGCGCCAGAAATCCTTCTTGCTGCCTCTTGAGCACTGCATTGGTTTTCCCTTGAAGAGGAAAGGATGATGCAGCAAAGTAGCGTAAGTATTTCCTCAGTTTTTGAGAACCAAGGTAACCAGCAGGAGGCCACGCTCAAGTCCCTTGTACCTACACAAACAAATAAGAACCTTGCAACCAACGCGATAAAGGGGTTGTCAATCCCTTCACGGCCACTTGCAAAGTGAGATCTGATAGAGATGATAAGATAATATTCTTGGTATTTTTAGGATAAAGATTAAAAGTAAAGATTGCACAATAAACGGCGCCAGAAATAGCTTGTTGACGGGAAATTAATATGATGGAAAATAGACCCGGGGGGCCATAGGTTTCACTAGTGCCTTCTCTCAAGATAGCATAAGTATTACGGTGGGTAAACAAATTACTGTCGAGCAATTGATAGAATTGAGCATAGTTATGAGAATATCTAGGTATGATCATGTATATAGGCATCACGTCCGTGACAAGTAGACCGACTCCTGCCTGCATCTACTACTATTACTCCACACATCGACCGCTATCCAGCATGCATCTAGAGTATTAAGTTCATAAGAACAGAGTAACGCTCTAAGCAAGATGACATGATGTAGAGGGATAAACTCATGCAATATGATATAAACCCCATCTTTTTATCCTCGATGGCAACAATACAATACGTGTCGTTTCCCCTACTGTCACTGGGATCGAGCACCGCAAGATTGAACCCAAAGCTAAGCACTTCTCCCATTGCAAGAAAGATCAATCTAGTAGGCCAAACCAAACTGATAATTCAAAGAGACTTGCAAAGATAACCAATCATACATAAAAGTATTCAAAGAAGATTCAAATATTGTTCATAGATAATCTTAATCATAAACCCACAATTCATCGGATCTCGACAAACACACCGCAAAAGAAGATTACATCAAATAGATCTCCAAGAGAATCGAGGAGAACTTTCTATTGAGATCCAAAGAGAGAGAAGAAGCCATCTAGCTAATAACTATGGACCCGAAGGTCTGAGGTAAACTACTCACACATCATCGGAGAGGCTATGGTGTTGATGTAGAAGCCCTCCGTGATCAATGCCCCCTCCGGCGGAGCGCCGGAAAAGGCCCCAAGATGGGATCTCACGGGTACAAAAGGTTGCGGCGGTGGAAATAGGGTTTTGGCTCCTCTGCTAATGGTTTGGGGGTACGTAGGTATATATAGGAGGAAGAAGTAGGTCGGTGGATCCACGAGGGTGGAGGGTGCGCCCAGGGGGGTAGGCGCGCACCCCTGCCTCGTGGCTTCCTCGTTGGTTGCTTGACGTCCACTCCAAGTCCTCTGGATCACATTTGTTCCGAAAATCACGTTCCCGAAGGTTTCATTCCGTTTGGACTCCGTTTGATATTCTTTTCCTTGGAAACACTGAAATAGGCAAAAAAACAGCAATTTGGGCTGGGCCTCCGGTTAATAGGTTAGTCCCAAAAATAATATAAAAGTGTATAATAAAGCCCATTAAACATCCAAAACAGAATATATAATAGCATGGAACAATCAAAAATTATAGATACGTTGGAGACACATCATGTACTGAGGAGGATCCTCAGGGTGCCACTGGTTAGCGATCTCCTTCGGATTCCACTGATAAATAGACTGATTGTGAGGATCAAGTGGTGGCTCCGGCTCGGGCTCTGGAGCTGATGTTAGGCTCCGGTAGGCATGAATGGCCTCTGGCAGAACAAGGTACATGCCTGAAGATAAGTTGAACAAAGAAGGAGCAGGCAAGGTAATAGTCTCAAAGTAATTTTTATCAAATATCAGTCTATAGTTTAGCATCTTTTTCTTATTCTTAACAATAAAATCATGTGCTACCATACTCTTATAGTCTAGAAAAATAAGAGGTAGCAACTTTTCCTCTTTCTCATAGTGTCTAATAGGTATCTCAAAATATTTAGCAAGACGCGAAGCAAAGATACCTCCAAAGATTGGACCCTCCATACGGTTCAGATTTAACTGCTTAGCAACAATAGCGCCTAAACTAAAAGTGGAATAAGCATGGCGCAGAATAAGAATATCAGGGGCACTAAGATTTCCACAGTTCCCACGACCAATTAAGCATCTACTAGCAAATATTGCAAAGTAACGTAGAACAGGAAAGTGTATGCTAGTAATTCTTGCATCGGAAACCTTCCTCGTCTCCCCTACAGCGATCATATCAATAAACCCTTCCACATTGTTACGATGTGGTTCCTCTATGCTGCCCTCAAAGGGCAACTTGCAAAACCCACAAAAGTCATAAAGTGACATCTCCTTATACTCATCATATAAATAAAAATCCACTGAAGGTGGTGATCTCCTAGCATGGAAATGAAAATTTTGCACAAAAATATTAGTGAGTAGGAGATACTGATCGAGCTGGTCGTGGAGGAAGTCGGTGAGGCCTGCATTCTTAGCTGAATAATAAAAATCATCATGAATCCCGGCTGCTCTCAAGAACTCATCACAAGGCCATTCACACGGCCGAACCTCCGTGGTGTGAGGGAGATTATATTTGGGCTTCTTATCCTCTTCACTTTGCTTATCCTTCGAGCTTCGGCTCGAAGAGCCCCTCAAAAATCTCTTCATCATTTTCTGAAATTTTCTGAAATTTTTAGTAACTCAAAATAAAAGTGAACAAAACTCAACAAAATTGATAGCAACTACTCCCAGAAGTGCCTAGAGACTATATCATGCATTAGAACTACTTGGGACCATATAAATTTGACATGCAAGCTCAAGAACAGGGTCACCTAAGCATCAAAATTTTGCAATGAATAAAGCACTAGAACAAAAACTAATTGGACCATTGAAGGAGTCACATACCGAAGAACAATCCCCCAAAGCAGTTTTGTGAGTGGATCTTTGAGCAAGGAGATCGAAAATGGCAGCAAGATGAGCTAGAACTCGTGCTTTGAGCTGGTGGGTGATTTTTTTCTAGAGGAAGGAGTGTGTGGGTGCTGGAATAAGTGGAGGGGGCACGTGGGGCCCATGAGGCAGGGGCGCGCCCTGGACCCTCCTGGCCAGGTGCTGGCTCCCCCTGATGTGTTCTCAGTGCCAGATATTCTCAAATATTCTAGAAAAAATCATATTTCATTTTCAGGGCATTTGGAGAACTTTTATTTTTGGAGTATTTTTTATTGCAAGGATAATTCAGAAACAGACAGAAAATACTATTTTTGCTTTATTTAATCTAAATAACAGAAAGTAAAAGGAGGGTACAGAAAGTTATGCTTTCTAACTTCATCCATCTCATGCTCATCAAAAGGAATCTACTAACAAGGTTGATCAAGTCTTGTTAACAAACTCATTCCGAATCGCATGAAACCGGAGAATTTTCGAATAGCACTAGGTTACCTCAACGGGGATATGCACATCCCCAATAATAAGAATATCATATTTTTTCTTGACAGTAGGAAGAGGAAATTCAAAACCTCCAATAGTAATCGTTGGAATTTTTCCAATAGAATTGATACTATGGACTTGAGGTTGTTTACTCGGAAAGTGTACCATATGCTCATTGCCATTAACATGAAAAGTGACATTGCCTTTGTCGCAATCAATAACAGCCCCTGCAGTATTCAAAAAGGGTCTAGCAAGGATAATTGACATACTATCATCCTCGGGAATATAAAGAACAACAAAGTCCATTAAAATAGTAACGTTTGCAACCACAACAGGCACATCCTCACAAATACCGACAGGTATAGCAGTTGATTTATCGGCCATTTGCAAAGATATTTCAGTAGGTGTCAACTTATTCAAATCAAGTCTACGATATAAAGAGAGAGGCATAACACTAACACCGGCTCCAAGATCACATAAAGCAGTTTTAACATAGTTTCTTTTAGTGGAGCATGGTATAGTTGGTACCCCTGGATCTCCAAGTTTCTTTGGTATTCCACCCTTAAAAGTATAATTAGAAAGCATGGTGGAAATTTCAGCTTCCGGTATCTTTCTTTTATTTGTAACAATTTCTTTCATGTACTTAGCATAAGGATTCATCTTAAGCATATCAGTCAAACGCATACACAAAAATATAGGTCTAATCATTTCAGCAAAGCGCTCAAAATCCTCATCATCCTTTTTCTTGGATGGTTTAGGAGGAAAAGGCATGGGTTTCTGAACCCATGGTTCTCTTTCTTTACCATGCTTCCTAGCAATGAAGTCTCTCTTATCATAACGTTGATTCTTTGATTGTGGGTTATCAAGATCAACAGCAGGTTCAATTTCTACATCATTGTTATTGCTAGGTTGAGCATCAACATGAACATCATCATTAACATTATCACTAGGTTCATGTTCATTACCAGATTGTGTTTCCGCATCAAAGATAGAAATATCATTGGGATTCTCAGGTGTGTCAACAACAGGTTCACTAGAAGCATGCAACTTTTTATTGTTTTTAGAAGGACTAGGTGCATCAACATTAGTTCTCTGAGAATCTTGCTCAATTCTCTTAGGGTGGCCCTCGGGATACAAAGGTTCCTGAGTCATTTTACCCCCTCTAGTCATAACTCTAATAGCATTATCATTTTTCTTATTGTTTAATTCATTGAGCAAATCATTTTGAGCTTTAAGCACTTGTTCTACTTGAGTGGTAACCATAGAAGCATGTTTACTAATGAGTTTAAGTTCACCCTTAACTCTAGACATATAACCACTCAAGTGTTCAATCATATAAGCATTACGTTTCAATTGTCTACCAACATAAGCATTGAAGTTTTCTTGTTTAACAATAAAATTATCAAACTCATCTAAGCATTGGCTAGCAGACTTATAACGAGGAATATCACCTTCATCAAATCTATAGAGAGAATTTACCTTTACTACCTGTGTCGGGTTATCAAGACCATGTATTTCTTCAATAGGTGGTAAATTCTTAACATCTTCAGCTTTAATACCTTTTTCTTTCATAGATTTCTTTGCCTCTTGCATATCTTCAGGACTGAGAAATAGAATACCCCTTTTCTTCGGAGTTGGCTTAGGAGTTGGTTCAGGAAGTGTCCAATTATTTTCATTAGTCAACATATTATTCAATAGCAATTTAGCTTGATCAACTATTCTTTCCCTGAAAACACAACCATCACAACTATCCAGGTGGTCTCTGGAAGCATCGGTTAGTCCATTATAAAAGATATCAAGTATTTCATTTTTCTTGAGAGGATGATCAGGAAAAGCATTAAGTAATTGGAGAAGGCTCCCCCAAGCTTGTGGGAGACTCTCTTCTTCAATTTGCAGAAAATTATATATTTCCCTTAAAGCAGCTTGTTTCTTATGAGCGGGGAAATATTTAGCAGAGAAGTAATAAATCATATCCTGGGGACTACGCACACAACCAGGATCAAGAGAATTAAACCATGTTTTAGCATCACCCTTTAATGAGAACGGAAATAGCTTAAGGATATAGTAGTAACGAGTTTTCTCATCATTAGTGAATAGGGTGGCTATAACATTTAATTTAGTAAGATGTGCCACAACAATTTCAGATTCATAACCATAAAAAGGATCAGATTCAACCAAAGTAATTATCTCAGTATCAACAGAGAAATCATAATCCTTATCAGTAACACAGATAGGTGAAGTAGCAAAAGCAGGGTCATATTTCATTCTAGCATTCAAAGATTTTTCTTTCAGCTTAGCTAATAATTTCTTAAGATCATATCTATCATTGCAAGCAAGAAAATCTCTAGCAGTTTCTTCATCCATAACATAAACCTCAGGCACAACAGGCAATTCATATCTAGGGGGAGAATCTTCATCATCACTTTCATCAATATTATCAGTTTCAATAATTTCATTCTCTCTAGCCCTAGCAAGTTGTTCATCAAGAAATTCACCTAGTGGCACAGTAGTATCAAGCATAGAAGTAGTTTCATCATAAGTATCATGCATAGCAGAAGTGGCATCATCAATAACAAGCGACATATTAGAATTAATAGCAGAAGCAGGTTTAGGTGTCGCAAGCTTACTCAAAACAGAAGGTGAATCAAGTGCGGAGCTAGATGGCAGTTCCTTACCTCCCCTCGTAGTTGAGGGATAAATTTTGGTTTTCTCGTCTTTCAAGTTCCTCATAGTGATCAGCAGATATAAATCCCAAATGACTCAAAGAATAGAGCTATGCTCCCCGGCAACGGCGCCAGAAAATAGTCTTGATAACCCATAAGTATAGGGGATCGCAACAGTTTTCGAGGGTAGAGTATTCAACCCAAATTTATTGATTCGACACAAGGGGAGCCAAAGAATATTCTCAATTATTAGCAGTTGAGTTGTCAATTCAATCACACCTGGATAACTTAATATCTGTAGCAAAATATTTAGTAGCAAAGTAGTATGGAAGTATCGGTAACGGTGGTAAAAGTAACAGTAGCAGTTTTGTAGTAATTGTAAAAGTGGCAACGGAAAAGTAACTAAGCAAAGAGCAATATGTGAAAAGCTCGTAGGCACTGGATTAGTGATGGAGAATTATGTCGGGTGTGATTCCTCATGCAAAAGTTATAACATAGGGTGACACAGATCTAGCTCCAGTTCATCAATGTAATGTAGGCATGTATTCCGAATATAGTCATACGTGCTTATGGAAAAGAACTTGCATGACATCTTTTGTCCAACCCTCCCGTGGCAGCGGGGTCCTATTTGAAACTAAGGGATATTAAGGCCTCCTTTTAATAGAGTACCGGACCAAAGCATTAACACTTAGTGAATACATGAACTCCTCAAACTACGGTCATCACCGGCAAGTATCCCGATTATTGTCACTTCGGGGTTAACGGATCATAACACATAATAGGTGACTATAGACTTGCAAGATAGGATCAAGAACTCACATATATTCATGAAAACATAATAGGTTCAGATCTGAAATCATGGCACTCGGGCCCTAGTGACAAGCATTAAGCATAGCAAAGTCATAGCAACATCAATCTCAGAACATAATGGATAGTAGGGATCAAATCCTAACAAAACTAACTCGATTACATGATAAATCTCATCCAACCCATCACCATCCAGCAAGCCTACGATGGAATTACTCACACACGGCGGTGAGCATCATGAAATTGGTGATGGAGGAAGGTTGATGATGACGACGGCGACGGATTCCCCTCTCCGGAGCCTCGAACAGACTCCAGATCAGCCCTCCCGAGAGAGATTAGGGCTTGGCGGCGGCTCCGTATCGTAAAACGCGATGAATCCTTCTCTCTAATTTTTTTCTCCCCGAACGTGAATATATAGAGTTGGAGTTGAGGTCGGTGGAGCTCCAGGGGGCCCACGAGGCAGGGGGGCACGCCCAGGGCGGGTAGGCGCGCCCCCCCACCCTCGTGGACAGGGTGTGGCCCCCCTGGTCTTGATTCTTTCGCCAGTATTTTTTATTAATTCCAAAAATATTCTCCGTGAAGTTTCAGGTCATTCCGAGAACTTTTATTTCTGCACAAAATAACACCATGGCAATTCTGCTAAAAACAGCGTCAGTCCGGGTTAGTTCTATTCAAATCATGCAACTTAGAGTCCAAAACAAGGGCAAAAGTGTTTGGAAAAGTAGATACGATGGAGACGTATCACCTATCAAGCTCGCCTTGGGTCCTGATGCGAGTGTTTCTTTTTATTTCTTCTTCAATTAGCGATCAAATAATAATGCCCTCGAATTTTGTATGATCAAGACCAAATGTTTCTTATGCGCTAAGTGTTAGTAGCAGATACTAGAGTGATCCAGGAGTGGCCCACTAAACAACAGTTAAAAATATTTTCAAATACCTCAGAGGAACAAAGGACATGCTCCTAGTTTATAGAGACCTGGGTTCGATCCCAGGTTCCTCATTTTTCTCTTCTTTTCTCTCAAGCGCTCCTCCCCCCCCCCCCCCCCCCACACACACACATATGGGCAAGGCGTGACACCCTTGATTTTCTTTTCTTTTCATTTTTTGCCTTTTCTTTTCTCATTTCTGTTTTTGTATTCCTTCTTTAAATTAATTTCGGACTTTCAAAAATTCCGAATTTCGAAAAGTTGTCTGCTTTTTATATTTGAGAAATCAAAAAATGTTCGTGAATTCTAAAAATGGTCAGGAAATCACAAAATGTTCGTGACTTAAAAAAATGTTTGCATATTATAAAAAAAATCATGATATCAAAAAATCGTGAAATAAAGAATGTTCATAATTTTTAAAAAACCACCGTGTATTCAAAACATATTAGGGAATTTGAAAACAATGTCCATGAAATTTTAGAAAATATTCAAACATATCCATTGAAATAGACCCGTAAATAACAAACAAAACGAACCGTCGCTTACATAGAGTTTTTTTAGGAATTCTGTAAATGTGTTTTATGATTTTGTTTAGTCCATTGTGCGTTGGGTAAAAAAAGGTTTTTGTGTTCCATAAAGTGATGAGCCCCAAAAGTATTAATACAACTTCCTATGTGTTAGTTTTTGTAAGATATATGAAAATGACTAAATGTATAATTTGCCTCCTTACATAGCTATGTTTATTCCGAAAATGCCAAATGGAGACCGAGCTCCATGAAGGCCTTTATTTGAAAACTTGAAAATTTAATCTTTTCGGTTTCAAAATATTCTGAAAATAAATACACATATACCTAGATACCTAATGTACATGTGTGCAAATTTTCAGGTCGAAATACATTAAAATCTGAGCTAAAACAAGACAAATTTAGGGCCTTTTAGCATATGTACTGTTCATATATAAAGTCCATGATTTTGGTTTTTTTGTACAGCTCGTAATTCAAGGTATTTCATCCTAAAATTTTTCACACATACACTTTACATCCTTGCATACATGTGTACTGTTTTCAAATTTTTTTAACTGAAATTTATGAATTTTGAATTATTCAAAATAAAGGGCTCCATGGAGCTCGGACTCCAAAATGCCCTACTATGTTTATTCTGGTATTATAGTTTTACTAGTCATGGAAAATACTCCCATGCTAGGTCAAGGTAAGACACATCATTCATCAATCTAGCTTAGCCAGGGTCCTTAATGCAATTTGCTCAACCAAAATATTTTTTGGTGTGGCGCCTTAGGAAATCAAGTCGTGATGAGACCATCACATTTTTAGTTTTTGAAATGATTTTTTAAAAGTCCCTTATCTCATCATGACATGATTCAGACATAGTTTATAAAATGACATTTCAAAAGTCTTTATCTCATCCTAGCATAATGTGCATAAGTTGGTTGTTTTTCTCCCGTTGCAACGCATGGACATATTTACTGGTATAATTAACAAAAATTGCATGCATATTGCATGTCGAGGTGGTTCTTTGGTTTATTGCATAATGAGGTGACATAGTCGTGTGTTGAAATAAATATTTTAGTAGAGATCAACTACTTATTTTTCTAGAAAAAAGATTAACTACTTATTTATATAGGATTTTGCTTGTCGTCGTAGCGTCGTCGCACACGCTTTTTCAACTATTAATAATACAGAAAAAAGAAGAAGCTAGATATAGCCCTGGACGACCCCAAACCCAAACAAGAAGTCAAGGAACTTTGCTGGCGCGACGGTTTGGAAATTCGATGCCCAGATCACTCTACTTATCGTTATGTTAACCCAGATCGTAGTGAGCACCTCGTTCTGTTAACCCAGATCACTCTGCTTATCGTTTTTTGGTCAATTGGAACGTAAATTGGATGACACCATTGCAGCATGCACTTTATTTTCTTGCTACTACCGAACATATGTTACCCAAGAAATTCCATTCCCCAACTCCGAGATTAAAAAAGTTCATAAAAAAACTCCTGGATAAAAAACATGTCCTACAGGCTACAGAGACACCAGGACCGTGCATTCGAAGGCACCAGTGTTTCTTGGGGATCAAGCTGCGGCTCGCTTTCGCTTGGGTAAATGGTGCTCCTGGCCGCGCACCTTGATCACTCGCCGAGGAAAAAGTCTTTGACAAGGGGAGGAAAAAGTCTCTAGATTCTGGAATCCACGCCGTCTACTCCAACCGACTACTGTGGCACGCCTCTCCGGCTCGTCGTCATCGCCGCGAGCCCCAAGGCTTAGGCATGTACAATGATTAATAAAATAGTCTTATCTTAAGTCTTGCATGTAATTTAGAGATGATACTAAAGCATGTCTACAATGCGCCATCTCTTAGCCTTATCTTAAATAACTAGCTATTCCTAAAAATATGGTGAGACATATTGTGCTAAAAGATTATTTTTTGTCTTCTCAGAGAAGGCAAGTTTTTCTTATGATTCCTTTTTTCTCCACCTCATCATTTATCCTACGTGACATTTCTAAAATAAAACCATTGTACATGCCTTTAGAGCATCTCAGGCGCTAGGATAGGAATCCTGGCCGATTAGCGGTTTTAACCATCATATCACCCATGACATCAGTGCAATATTAGGTGCCAGGCGCTTGACCCTTTTTTTTCTCACGGGAAGGTAAACGACGCAGTGAATTGCTGCCGGTTTCTTTGTTTATTAACGCCTTAATTAGCGGCCAGCGTTGCGTAAGACGAACGCTTAAATATTTATAATTTGATAAATTTTTTTTGCTATAAGCGCCTAAGCAAGCGACTTGCATTGAAAATGCCCTTAGGTCACGTACAATGTAGGGAGCTAGAGAGTGTGTGTGTGTATATATATATATATATATATATATATATATATATATATATATATATATATATCACGTTCAAGATTAATAGACCGACTTCCGCCTGCATCTACTACTATTACTTCACACAGACCATTATCCAGCATGCATGTAGTGTATTAAATTTATGGACAAACGGAGTAATGCAATAAGAATGATGACATGATGTAGACAAGATCTATTTACATAGGAATAGACCCCATCTTTTTGTCCTTAATAGCAACGATACATGCGTGCCTCGCTACCCTTTCTATCACTGGGTGAGAACACTGCAAGATCGAACCCATCACAAAGCACCTCTTCCCATTGCAAGAGAAATCAATCTAGTTAGCCAAATCAAACCAAAGTTTCGGAGAAGAAATATGAGACTATAATAATCATTCATATAAGAGATCAAAGAAGACTCAAATAATATTCATGAATATAAATCTGATTATAAACTCACAATTCATCGGATCCCAACAAACACACCGCAAAAAGTCATTACATCAAATAGATCTCCAAGAACATCGAGAAGAATATTGTATTGAGAATCAAAAAGAGAGAAGAAGCCATCTAGTTACTGCCTATGGACCTGTAGGTCTGTGGTAAACTACTCACGCATCCTCAGAGGAGCACCAATGAGGATGATGAACCCCTCCGTGATTGTGTTCCCCTCCGGCAGGGTGCCGGAATAGGGCTCTAGATTGGATCTCGTGGTGTTGGAACTTACGGCGGCTTGAATTGTGTTTCGTCGACTCTTCTAGGGTTTCTGGAATATTTGAGTATTTATAGAGCTGAGAGGCGGCTGAAAGGACCTACGTGGGCCCCACCACCCATCAGGGCGTGCCCAGGTGGGTGATGGGCCCCACGGGCCTCCCCTCGTGCACTTCCTTGGCTCCCAAGTTGTCTTCTGGGCAGAAAATATCTCCAAAAAGTTTCATGACATTTGGACTTCGTTTGATACTGATATTCTGCGAAGTAAAAAACAATCAAAAAACAACAACTGACACTGGGCACTATGTTAATAGGTTAGTCCCAAAAAATGATATATATACTCCCTCTGTTCCTAAATATTTTTCTTTTTAGAGATTTCAAATGGACTACCACATACAGATGTATATAGACATATTTTAGAGTGTAGATTCACTCATTTTGCTCCGTATGTAGTCACTTGTTGAAATCTCTAGAAAGACAAATATTTAGAAATGGAGGGAGTAATTGCTATAAAATGAATGTAAAACATCCAAGAATGATAATATAACTGCATGGAACAATAAAAAATTATAAATACGTTGGAGACGTATCAATCGTGTCCCCGACAGGCGGGCCAGGGGAGGACAGGGGCGTGTGTCCCGCCCGTCCACGCGTTGTTCGTTCGGCCTCAAACACGGCCCAAAGTTGGGCCAGGAATGGGTCGAAAGCGGACTGAAAATGGACAACGGTATGTTTGCTCCCGCGCGTTGGGCGGCCAGTTCTGTCCGTTTACCCCCAAGTGGACGCGGGCGGGCCATTTGGGGTCGTGCGTTGGAGTTGGCCTCATGGACATCCTACAACTTCCCATGGTGCTCAACATTGTGTTGCCGCTCATGCAGCAGATGGCGTGGCCATGCCTGCGCCTCATCATCGTGTCTGGGTTTGAAGTCACACTCGATGTTGGCGCCGTGGCGATGTATGTTGGGACGATGGTGATCCTTAAGGCGGGGTCGATGTCCCACTCCGGACACAGATCATCTGACGTAGCTAACCATGCCTTTCCTTGCCTTTCAGTCGCTGACAGGTGGGCCCCGCGCCTAGTGGGACCCATGTGTCAGTGTCTCAACGGCAGGATGGGCTACGCCAGGGGATCCTCGTCCGTCCCACTCCTCCACCCCATAGGTACTAGTACAACGAGATCATCCCAAGGACGCTTTTAACGTCTAGGTGTAATGGACCGACCATTGACCCCATTCAATAAGTGAAACATATTAGTCGTCCGCTCTCTCGAATTGAGAAGTAAGCTAGGGTCAGATATGTGTCAAGTTTGTATATTGTGTTGTTGTATTGTGATCAGTATATTGTGTTGTGGTATGTCTGAAGTACTAGTATATTATACTGTTGTATTGTGATCAGTATATTTGTGTTGTGGTATGTCTGAAGTACTAGTATATTATACTGGTGTACGTGTGTCAAAGTGCTCCCTACTCCTAAACTAGAGTTTGGATAATTTTTTTCTCAAAAGTACAACTCTGGCCCTTCTCACTCTACATATAAGATTTGTTTGAAGTCACACTTAATAAAATTTAACCATATTTATATAAAAAATGTCAAGATCTATAGTATTGTAATTATATAATATGAAAATTCAATTCATCACACACCTAATGGTATTAAATTTGTATTGTAAATGTTGATATATTTTCTATAAGGTTGATCGACGTTTACAAACTTTGACTTCAGAAAAATTTTATATACGAAGTAAAAAAGGACTGGATGAAGTATATGCTGTGAAGTCGACCAAATTTAGAGAGAAGTATGTCATGAACACATTTTAAACTAGAAAGTTTGTTTCTTTGTATTACGAACAACGGCCACGCCAGCATCAGCATGCCGCACCCTCATGCTCTGTCAGTGGAAATTGCGCAAACCACGAGCTATTGGTGCCGATTTTGCACAGAACACCACATATTGGTCCAACATTTTGGTACGCTAGCATGCTTTCCGATAAGTGGGCCCCGCTAGTGATTGCACATGTGAAAAAAAACGGACACATAGGTCGACCACCTAAATCTGTCAATATCTTCAAAACATTTGGTCCGATTGAGTTGGAATTTTTCAAGGTCAGTATTGATTACATGTATGATCTAATTATAATTTTTTGGCATTTTTTCTAAAAATCTCAAATTTTAAAAAACTAATGAGCTAACTAAAATTTCCACGTTGATCTTTGCCACACGTACACTTACAAGCAGGACCCATCTGTTAGAAATTATATCACCGCACCTAAACACTGGATTATACCTTGCCGCAACAGATTACATAAACATGTGATGCTCTATTCAACAAACCCGTAAAGTTGGTTTACTGTACAAAATTAACACCAATAGTTGATATTTTCTCTGCTTTGTCATAGGGCAGTGCAGTACGCGCCCCTGAGCTGCCTATGCCGAGACAGACAAGCCCCGCCGTCCCCTCCTGGTCCTCTCAAGAAAGCCCTAGGGGAGCCATGCCCATGGATCAACGTCTTCTCCGCCTCCATGCCTGGACCAAATTAAAACTGAAACTTTGAATAAACATGAACAGTGAGCGATTGTTTGCGTACCAAAATGGTTCAGTTCTCTTAGAACCTGGTATGGGAAAGTAAACTAACAATTCATGAAAAAGTAAAAAGAAAAAAGAAAAAAGACCGAAACCTTTTCAACAAACTTGACTTGTTTGCGTACTCATATAATAATTTTGACAAAAAAAACTGACATCAGAAATCTGAGCGCAAATATCCGAGGACAATATAGAGTGAATAGTAACTCTAATATAGTGCTGATTTTGTATTTTCGCCAACAATATCATGAAAGTCTTCTTCGTAAAAAAAATTTTGCACGAGTGTAGCGCTTGAGGAAGCTCATTGTCAAAAGTCTTCATTTTTTTCAATAATTTTTGCAATTACTTTTTCTTAGGAAAAAAAACGGGTGCATCTCCCCAGGTTTGAAACGTTCGCCTCCATGGCCATGCTCTTAAACAAGTGGCAAGTGGGTGACGAGAAGTTTATATAGTACTCGGAGGCGGACGCCCAGCACTCATATTCCCCTGAACCCAACCATAGCCGCCGACCATGAACTCCATGAACTGCCTGTCCAACCCAAACTCTGTCTGCTCCATCATCCCACTAACCAGACGCGTCCCCCGCTCCACCTTCCGCATCGGCGCCGGCGCCGCGAGCACCATGGCTTACCGGCGTTACCGCCCCGTTCCCGTCGCCGCGAGCCCCATGGCTCACCGCCCCGTCCCAGGCTCCACTGTCCTGTGCTTTGCGAGTGCTCGGCAGCCGGAGCCCGTTCCGGAAAGCACCAGGAGGAAGCTCGTCGCCGCGCGCCTGCTCGCCGACCTCCGCGCCGACGCCATCGTTGCACGCTGCTTGGACTCCCTGCCGGATGACCTGGACGCCGTGCGGGCCATCGCCATGGAGGTGGGGAACACGCCCATCGGAGAGGACGGCCACGTGCCGGTCATCTGCGCCGTGTCGGGGTGCAACAAGGGGGACATCGGCGCCGCCTGGGAGGCCCTGCGCCACGCGCAGAAGCGGCGCATCCGTCTCGTCGACGTCGACGTTGGTGCCATGCAGATGCAGCACAAGACGGCCGAGCAGGTGGTGGCCGACGCCAGGGACATGGTGGCTTACGCGCGCACTGTTGGATTCCTCCACATCGAGTTTACCCCCGAGGATCCCGCCAGGTACAAATTTTTGTTCCACAGATTTGTTTTTTTTTCGCCAGGTACAAATTTTTGTTCGACAGATTTGTTGGCCAAATAATCTGATTGCAGTAGCACATGTTTTTTCTTTTTTTGGATCGAGATTGCACCGCAATTGTTTTTTAGATTTTTTTAGACGAACTTATTTTTTAGATTAGAGAGATATTTTGCTTGCACACCGTGACACGCCGTTTGGGTGGCCCGGCCCAAACAATGGTACTGTACTACCCGTCCGTGAGTCTGGGCCGAGCCCGACGACCACAGATCGCGTCCATCAATCGATCGGTTCGCGTCCATCATTGATCAATAAAGCGAGTGTGTTTAGACTAAAAAAAAAAATCAATCGAGATCGATTAACCTGTCAAAAAAAATCGAGATCGATCCTCCCCACATCAAAAAAATAAAAATAAAATCGAGATCGATCCCCTCCGCTCCGATCTTGGTCGAGCGGCGGCGCTGGTGGCGATGGAGAGCCAAGCCAGCATCTCTCCCTGGGTCAGCTCCACTTTACGGGCAAGCCAGCAGCGGCAACACGCGAGGAGCAGCCGCCGCCGATCCCCTTCTCTGCTCGCGGTACTGCTTCTTCTTCTTCGGATGCCCATGCCGTTGTTCTCCTCTCATCTCCCTTGCCTACTGCTTCCGATCATGTATTGTATTCAGATTAAGTTGACACCCTTGCCGAAAATCCAGTCAGAAGTCAGTGGCCTTGTTGTCCTGTTCAACTTAAGTTTGCACGATGCGTATTTGATTTCTTGGCTGATTGTTGTGAGCATGAGTTATATATACAGGTTTACACTCATGCTGGTTTATCTCCTTTCTTTTTACAATAATAACTATTACAAACGAAGCATGAGGCTGCGAATAATAAGTCTCTCTTTGTCATCCAGGTCAGACAGGGTGTTCCTCTATCATATTCTAGGAGAAGTGATAAAAGCCGGAGCAACAAGCCTCAGCATCCCAGTTGGCCAGCACACCCCTCTTCATGAATTCCAGGAATTAATTGCTGACATAAAAGAAAACACTCCTGGGATCGAAAATGCAATCATATCTACTCCTTGCCATGACGTTCTTGGTCTTGCAAGTGCCAACACACTAGTGGTATAAATTTACTTCCTGTCATTTATTCTCTTTGGTCTAATGATGATGATCATGTTACTAATTTTGGCTTGGCTTTAGGGTGTTTTTGCACGAGCAAAGCAGTTAGAGGTGACTGTCACTGTTAGTGGTGAAAGAGTCGGAAATTCTTCCATGGAGGAGGTGAGCTCCTAACACTATATTTCTACTTACAAGTTTGTCTTACGGGGTGGGGAAAATATGAGTGTGGCCTGATAATAAATTGTAACCCCTCTTCAGGTTGTCATGGAAATTAAATTTTCTCGAGAACTTTCAGGTGACCTATATACTGGAGTTAATACCCAAGGAAGTACCATGAAAAGCAAAATGGTACATATTGGTCTTTTGTCTTTGTCCTTGTAAGAGTTCTCAGGCAACTTGGGTTTCTTGTGCAAAATTCTGTAATTATTGTAGATGCAAGAGCAGAGTGGACTTCACGCGCAGCTGCATAATGCTACTCTTGGCGCTATTGCTCATGAAAGGGAAATTAATCTGGTACCTGAATTTGCAGCCTCTTCCATCAGTATTACCATCGAGCTTTCAATTCGGCTTTTATTAGTGATAGTTAGTCTGATTTCATGGCATGGCACCATTTGGCTTTGTTGATGGTGTTCTCACTGGTATATGTTCACTGTTTACGGATTAATCATTCTACGATAGAGTTGCAAAACTCAGTTTTGTTTTGTTTTGATTTGTTTTCTCAGGAATGCACTGAGATGCTTAAATTCGAAAGAACTTGTGAAATAGCATCATATGTTGATATCGGTCTCAGGTACCATTCAAAATGTATCTTTACCCCTTAGTTGACGTTCTTACAGACTTTTAATGTGATGTATTGCTAGTATATTTTTCCTCTCTCGTGGACTATCTTCTAACTTGATATGGTGTATGTGCATCCATAAAGTCTTGACTAGCGCCTGATATTGTGTCGTTGCAGAGGCCGGGTGTACTTGATATCATCTTGACACTAATATATCGCCCTTCATTGAAAAATGGCTGTATGTTCCAGCTAAGGAACCCCAAATGCTTAGATTTTGAAAGTGTGCATAATATGGGGACTGTCAAATTCTTGGAGACATGTAGAGGTAGCGTCATAGGGCAATGAGTCATCAAGAAAGGGTGTTATGTACACCATTGCACTCTTTTGTCATCTGTACTCTTCTGAAGTCATCTGTACCCTTCTAAATTAGCTTATCTTGGTATAGAAATCCTGCTCGAATACATTTAGATCAAAGTTTTAAATAGCCCGCTATAGCTCCCCTGTAGCATCGCTATAGCTTTTGAAGGGCCCTCCCGCAAAGCCATGCACTTTTACTGCTAAATTACAGATGACGGTAATAGCTCGCTATTTTCCGCTATACCGCTAAATTTGAAGTCATTTAGCGCCGGTAAGCTACTGTTGGGCCAAAAATTTCTGCGCTTCCAAAATCACATCGCAGCGGTCCAGATTTCTGCCTTACTATTACTTCTTGTTCTCTATACACGTGATGCATTGATGCAAAGCTTGGTTATTAAATTAGGATGCTTGATTAGTACCTTGTTTTTTAATGCCCGAATATCTCTATGTCAAGTATATGTGATATATCATACATGATGCCTGATTGACTGTTTATTTTTCTATCTTTTTCATGATTTAAGCAAAAACGCTAAATGGGGATTAGTTCGCTATAGCTTTTCATAGCTCCTGGGCGAGTCGTCGCTAAGTGGCATAGTCCCCTACTTAAAACCCTGATTTAGATAGGCATACAGTTGTAATTTAGGTAAGTTCAGATTCCTAACCATAATCGGTGGTCTTTTTTGTTCCAGCAGAAGGCATGTCGTCAGAACTAAAGTAGTGGAGGTATTACTTGATAATTTGATCTTGTTTCTAGTTAGTGCAATTGGTTTTCTCTTTCAGCTGCTATTGCTACCAAATGACGTCCTTGATGCACAAACTTGTAGCATGGATATGGAATCACCGAGAAAGAATTTGCGGATATATGTAAAAGCAGCTACAAAGTGGTTGCAGAGGAACAAAAGGTGATACTTTTATGGAGTATATGCTTGCTCTGTAGCTACGATGATATTCTTGAGCATTTATTGTTCTTTTCAAATGTCATACTTGTGCTTGGCTAAACAACCTGCAGTCTGACTGGACTCTGAATACTGTCATCTCTGTGTTGTACAGCCCGTCGCGCCGCTGGACTCGCGCATGGACATAACCACCCTGCTCTACAACACCGGGCAGGTGGTTGTCGTAGGCAGGTCCGTCATGGACATTGCGCAGCATCCTGTGGTGCTCAACACTGTGCTACCGCTCATGCGGCAGATGGCGTGGCCATGCCTGCGTGTCATCGTCGTGTCTGGGTTTGGCGCCACGCTCGGTGCTGGCGTCATGGCCATGTATGTTGGGGCGATGGTGATCCTTGATGCAGGGTCCACGTACCGCTCCTCCACCCTGTAGGAACTACGAGATCACCACAAGGACACTTTCGGCATCCAGGTGTGATGGATCCACCATAGACCCTGTTCAATAAGTGGAACACGCCAGCTGTTTGCTCTCCGGTTAGCTAGGAAGTAATAAGGGTCAGGGTGTTGTAATAAGGAACACACTAGCTGTTTGCTCTCAGGCTGTTGTATGCACAATCACTATATGTGCTCTTGTATTTGTGAAAACACTAGTATATTGTACTGTCGTAATAAATGTCCTGTAAAAGAAACTGTCAAGAAACAAGCACCTTTAACTGAAGATGGACCCCGATATGTACCGACCGTTCGGTCTGGGGACCTCCCTGACCGAACGAAAGGTTCGGTACGAGCGCTCTCTCTGGCCGAACGATTCCGTTCGATATAAAACAGCCACAACCCGAACCCCCCAAAACGGAACCCCCCCCCCCCAGCCCCAGCCCCAGCCCAACCACGAGGCACACATGCCTTTCCTGAACGGGCCTCCCATCTCACCAACGCCATTGTTTATGACAGAAAAAAAATCAAAGTTTCTTACTGACTACTATCAAGAATTGAAAAAGGGAACTATGAACATGATTTTGAATAGCAAAAAAAAAAAGAAAGAAAATTGCCATAGTGTGTGTTCTAAACTACCTTCATTATAAAAAATCAGGATGCAAAAATTTAAAAATTATGCTTTTAGACATGTCGATACAAGTAGACCATAATAATTATGAAACTAAGAAAAATGCCAGAACTTAAAAACACACAGGACAAAAAATAAGGAAATTAAGTTTGACCTGAAAAGTTGCCATTGCTTCATGTAAAACAGAATATGGTAGAAAAGCATAATTGAAAAGAAAAAAAAAGCAAAATTTGCCAGGGTCATATTTTTTGGTTTTTGCAAATGGACCAAAAGAAAAAATCATGACAAATTCGCATTGTGTGCATGGTGGCAAAATATGTGGATTAACAATTGCCAACATGTACAAACACAAAAAAAAAGTGTACCATGTGCGTTCAAATAAAAAATTTGCCACCATGGCAATAAAGGTAAAAATTTTGCCATGCCAAAATAAGGTGAAATTTGGCATGGTAAAAAATAAAGTAAAATTTGCCATGGCAATGAAAGGTAAAAAGTTGCCATGGCAAGATGGCAATGAAAAAGTAAAATTTTATCATGGCAAAGTGGAGTAAAAATTGCCACGTGTGTTCTAGTAAATTTGCCATGTACCTCCATTCCAAAATAGATGACCCAACTTTGTACTACATCTGTTGTCTCGTGCTTGTAATACATCTCCATCAGAGTGATTGCGCCTTTGTGCCTCCGTAGTTTTCTCCAGCAAGGGTTTCCACGTAAAAATTTGTGTCTCTCGTGTTTCGTTTATTTTTGTTTTGTCTAACACTCTTTCCCCATAAAAAAACGTGATTTTGTACCAGCCGCATGGATTTGTACGATGATTTTGTACAAGCCCTATTCGGCCGTAGCGGCACATCGGGCGTCCACCGCAAGGCAACAGTTATACGAAGCACCATTTCCCATAGGTGGCAAATACCGCAGGATTGTATCGCGACAGCCGTCACACGTACGCATCAAGCCACGATGCTAATCAGGGGCAGCATGCCGTCCTCTCATTAGATCTAATGTATCCAGGAAAAGGACAAATTTTGTCGAGAAACCAAGACTTGTCAAATCTCCCTGCTCATGCGCGACGTGGCATGCTCATATCACCTGGGGTCGTGAAGATTTTCCTTTCCATCTGGAAAATATATACTGACAGACACACGTATGTGGGGCGGATGGAAGTGAAAATGTGTCAAAAAATGCATCAGCTCTATGTATCCTTTTTTTCTTAATTTAAAGTATTTGGTGAACACAATAGTTTGACAAGCCGCGCTCATTGCAGAACAAACACGCGACTGCGCGCAGAGCTCATCTGCTCTTAGTTGGTGGTGCTGGACACGGCGGTCCGAGGCTGCGTCGCCTCGGCATACTCGACGAGCCTCTCCACGCGCGGCATGACCGGCTCCACCGCGTCCAGCGCGCAGAAGAGCTCCGCCCATGCGGCCAGGAGCGGCGTGGTGGTCGGGTCGAAGGTCTGGAGCCCACATATCTCCTCCGTCGCGCGCATCGAGCCGAGGAGGCTGCCGAGCATGATATCCAGGTAGCCGGGTCCATCCCTGCCGCTGAAGAACCTCGCCTTGGACTCCCTCAACACCCCCTCCAAGGTTGCCATGGCCGCGGCCGCCTTCTTCCTCCCCTGCTCCTTCTCCTCGCCCGTCTCGCCTCTCAACGCCTGGCTCCGCGCCTTCAACAGCTGCACTGAAAAAGGTATACATGAACGCACGCCGCCATGTGAGGGTGAGGTAGTACTCAAGCAACATGTATGCACCTACCGTGTCGTCGATGAAAGCGGCCCAGAAGAGAACCATGGCTCGGCCGTAGGGGTCGTCGGCGGGGAGGAGGGACGGCTCGGCGCCGGAGAAGGCCTCGTCGATGTACCGCAGGATGACCGACGACTCGCAGACGGGCTTGCCGTTGTGGATGAGCACCGGCACCTTGCCGGCGTGGACAGGGTTGGACCTGAGGAGCAGCTCGCTCTTGTTCTGCAGGTCCTCCTCCACGTACTCGTAGCTGAAGCCCTTGAGGCGAAGCGCGATCTGCACCCGCACCACGAACGGGCTCGCCCACATGCCCAGCAACTTCAGTTCCTCTCCGCAGCCGGCCATTCCCTTCCTACTGCTTTGCTTTGCCTTGCTACTCTCTCAACATCGGTCTCCTTTGCTCCTTTCCTTTCTTAATTGCCGGCCTTGTTGATTGATTTTCTGACTTCAAAGGACTCGATGACCAAGCGCGGTACTGCTACCACTTATACACTATATAATAACATCGTGTGACGTCTCGTGCCTACCTTGTGTACACTATATAATCTGATACAGTATCGTTGTGACGTCTCGTGCAACCCACAACAGAATCGAGCAGAGGAGTTGGCATGACTGCGCGTGTATCTGAATCTAACCTGTTCTTCTCTGTCTCTCATCTTCTTTCTCTTTTCAAGTCCAGTCTCTTTGGGTATTTAACCTGAACTGAACAGAAAAGTTGGCATGAATGAGTATGTATCTGAATCAAACCTATTGGCATGAACAGATCAAATTATTGAGTAATACTTCCACTAGAATAGCTCTGACGGCATGCCTTCCATTCAGTTAGGCCTATAGCTGTCTCTGGTGTGCAGAGGAACGAAGCGCTATGCTCGCACGTGTTGTGGGATGATGAAAAGTAAAGAGACAAACAAATGATACTCCCTCCGTCCCTAATATAAGAACGTTTTCTACACTACCTGTAGTGTCAACAGCGTTCTTATATTATGGGACGGAGGGAGTAAGTTACTGTATAAATGATGATAAAAAAGAAAGAGACAAACAAGCGAGGAGATTTACAACTGTAGTTCTTATTGTAGCGTGGGCGCCCCACTTATATATATATTCTTATACATGTTTTGCCTTCTGGGTCATGCCTCAGTTATATACATATACACAATGTGGGGTGGTGCTCCGTCATCTCCGTCAACTCATCATCACATGTTTATTTCTTTCTTTTTTCTAAACAATATATACTACTCCGTCCGATCAATATTAATTGATGCACATATTGCACGCACAATGATAAGAGATATAACAGCAGTAAATAAAGGCAAAATAGACGTACACTAACTAGGCCGAGCGGGACGGGGACCCCCCTGTAGGCTCATCTTGATGCCGGCATACATGAGCAAGACGCCTAGTGCGAGCGCGGCGCCGAGGCCAGACACGAGGACGACGCGCACCATGGTGAGCGGCAAGGCCTCCCAGCATGTGACCACCAGCCCAAGCACACTTGGGTGGTGCGCTTTCACATACAAGCCAAGCCCCGCCGTCATGAGGTTGATGATCCCGGTGGTGGTGACCACGCGGGCGTTCAGCCACGCCAGCGGCTGCACAGCATAAAAAACATACGACGAATTAGTACTCAGAGACCAATTGGATTCGCAGGGTCCAGCCATGTATGCTGCGCATACCCGTCTTGTTTTTTCCAAAAAGAACAATAAACGGTAAAAAAAATGTATCATGGAAGCAGAAATGATCACCTTTTCCCCCTCCCCGCACGGTCTACAGCTATCCTCACATTCCTTGCCATCGTCTCCAGCTTCTACAGGTTTGGCCTACAAGTTTGCGCGGCCACGATGTCGTTTAGTAGCAATAAATTAACAACCGGAAAAGAAAAGAAAACCAGTTGCAGTAACAAGAAACAAATATCAAATTTATCCGAGTAATACCTCGACCGGTTCATCTCCGACGTCATCACTTCCGCTGGAACAAAAAGACGACCAATGGTTAGGGATCTCAAATTACCTTAAATTAAAAATTGTATATATCTATCTGAATGTACTCGAGCAGGGTTTCTATGTCAAGTTAAGCTAATTTATTAGAAGGGTTACTTTCTGCAAAATAAAATAAAAACACAAGGGTTACACATGACAAAAAAATCGGTCTCGAACTGTTTCCACACGAGTACAGATGATGAATAGAACACAGACGTTCAATTAGTTTTTTTTTTTTTTTGCCTACTGAGATTAGACAGGAGAATGTACAAAGTCACATTTTCTATGTATGAGTATTCCTCTCCCACCAAAGGTTCTAGAAAAAGTAATCATGAAACAATAACCCGGTACAGGAACAATGTATTTACTGAAACTGTTGTTTGACTTTGAGTACCTGTGTAGAACAAGGGCTTCTTTTCCATGAGAATCATATATGTGTTTGAATTCGGTAATATTCATCCGGCTAACCTGCACAACAAGAAGTCACAAGAAAAGAAATAGAATATCTACTATCATGTGTTGGTTGAAAAATCATGATGCATACCAGTTCTGCAAACTCTTTGAAGCTTCCCTGCTCCTTCGGCGAAAATGTAGGTAATACCGCTTCTGGTTTTCGACCAACATCAGGAAGCTCGGTTACTAATCTAAGTGTATCAAAGTTCATATTTGCACCGCTACTTATTGCAACCACAGTTTCCCCTTTCAAACCGTAGTATTTGCAGTAAGCTTCAGCCCCAGCCAAGGCAAGGGCCCCAGAAGGCTCAAGGATATTCCTGTTCTCCTCAAACATATCCTGTGCCCATGAAAAACAACATTTTCAGTATGAATAATATTGTTAGTGCAGAACATCCACAACAATCTAGCATAAACAGTCCACAAGCATGATGACGGTAAGATTGGCATAGAACAAACTGCAGAGCTAGAATTTCCACCATCCTATTTTTGAGCAATGTTATCACAATGCTTATGCGTAGTAAATTTTAAAGAAGACACAAAAAATACCAATATCCACAGCAAGAACTGAAAACTAGAAAACAAGGCCACATTATCACATAATACACACCATTATAACACTTCTATTCAAATGAAACTGAAAACTTCTATTCAAGGCGGATCAGACATATAATAAGTTGATCACTCTCACCTTTATTGAAGCACAGATAGCATCTTGGCTGACCAGGACAATGCCATCTACAAAATCTTGACACAAGGGAAATGTCTCCTTGCCTACAACTTTGACAGCTACACCATCAGCAAACCCTCCAATATGTTCTAACATGACCCTCTGGCCATGAAACAAGGACAATGCCATGGCATTTGCATCTGAGGGCTCCACTCCAATTATTTTGACCTGCACCAGAATTGTTGTAAACATACAAGAAAGGACAGCCTGAATACGAATATTTTACCCCGACTGTGACCAAATGATGTATTGTGTTCAATCTAGAGAAGGGTTACAGTTAGGTGATTGGATGAAAAACAATTGATTCCCAAATGCACTTGAAATAGGGCCATTTACTTTAATGGCATTTATAAAGAACTTCGGTGTCTTGTAATGTTTTACATAGAAAAAGAAAACACTCCTGTGTTTGAAAGCTTACCTCAGGGCAGACCCGTTTCACATAGGCAGCAATTCCAGCAATTAATCCACCACCTCCCACAGGTACAAATATTGCATGTAATGGACCTTGCAATTGGCGAACAATTTCCATGCCAACAGTTCCTTGTCCAGCAATAATGTCGGGATGGTCAAAAGGAGGTATGAATGTGAGGCCTTCCTCCTCACAGAGTAGTTTTGCATATGATTGAGCTTCGTCATATGAATCTCCTTTGAGAACGACTGTCGCACCCAGTTTCTCCACTGATCGCCACTGGATTAAGTTGTATGTTAATAGCTGCTGATAATAACTTAGATATACCATACAAACGGCATATTTAAGGTAAAGTCATCGAGATATCGATAACCTTGTTTTCTGGTGTTGTCACAGGCATGACAATAACGGCATGACAGCCCAATCTTTGGGCAGAAAGAGCAACTCCTTGAGCATGGTTTCCAGCAGAGGAGCAGATAACGCCGTTGTTTAACTGCTCTTGGGAGAGCTTTGCCATCATATTATATGCACCCCTCAACTTGAATGAAAATGCCTATGCATATAAGAAACAAATTTTACCTAGGTATGTAAATAGCAAATGAGACAGCCAGTAACAGCTCCATGTGCATTAAAAAAACAAAAAGTAGTGGATAGTTGAGCTAGTCATTCAACCTAAAATTAAAAATTTGTTGGACAATAAAAGCTGAGGGCAAGAGGACCCTGTTAGCAAATCCTACAGAGATGCACATAATTAAACAGGCTCACAATGCATGCACTTGGTTATTCTCTGACGGAACTGAAGAAAATTAACACTAGACTAACTGAAAAAGTGCAGCAGGATTAATGCGGCTAACAGTTACTGCGATAGTACTATGATGTGAACGCCAAGGTGAGAGAGGAATCTAAACATCAGTACTAATCAAGATAGAACCTCCACAAAACCCACACAGACACTGACCGAAGCTTGAAGCGTCAGGAAACGAAGGGCTGAACCCGCATGTCATGGATACAAGGACAAAATTGCAAAATAGGCTACGGGGTTGGTTTGGTGATTGATTACCGGCTCAGGCTGCAGATCCTCGCGCTTGATGTTGAGGTCGACCCCGAGGCGTTCGGAGAGCTTGCCGGCGCGCTCCAGCGGCGTCTGGACGGCCACGTCGTAGACCTTGGAGGCCAGCACGGCCGTCAGGTACTCCATGGCGCCGGGCCCGTCCAGGTCCCCAGTCCCGCGGCTCGGCACGCCCACGAGGGACCCGCTCGCGGCCTGCAGCGACTCGGGCGCCACCCGCATCAGCGGCACGGCCCTGAGGGGCGTCGCGGCCACCCGCGAGCGAGCCAAGCAGGCGACGCGGGGCGCGGGGCGGAAGGGGGTCATGGATGGGGAGGAGGCGGCGGCGGCGGCGGCCTCCATCCTCGGTCACTCCTCGGTGCAGCGCTTGGGTGGAGTGTGGAAGGTGGTTTCCTTCCAAGGAGCGCTTGACGGGGTCGTGCGGGGCGGGATATGGTCGGCACTTCTTTCTTGGCGCGCGGTCGACCTTTTCCCTTTATAGGTACGACATTTTCAGGTCGGAAACACATACCATGTGCGGTTGCATGTCCTTTCGTCCAATCAACCAGCTCCATCGGGAAAAGAAAACCAATGCAGCATGTTGTCTAGTGAAAATACGTCAGATCGTAGGTATAAAAATCGTGTGTAAAGCAATTTCGTTTTCCTTTCTGCCGTCCTTTTCGCGATCGGCGAAGGACCACACTCCAACATGTTTAGTTCCAGCTCCAACTAATACGAGAGTCGAGTTTGGATTCTTTTCGGACACGCAGGTGCTAGTTTTGTCTTGTTTCTTTTTTTGCGGGTTATTTTTTCAATAAATCTCTAGAAAAAATTCAAAAGAAAGCAAATATGTCCAATTATAACTAAGGAAACAAGACAATTCCCGCAAAAAACAAAGGGTTCTCCCCCTATTGATGTTGATTTTGTACACAACACCAATTTTACGGGTTTGTTGGTCAGAGCACCACATATTTTGTAATTCTTTGCAGCTAATCCAGTGTTTGGCGGATGGGTCCTACTTGTAAGTGCACGTGCGACAAAGAAGACCCGTCACATCAACATGGACATTTTAATTACTTGGCTCATTATTTGTTTAATTTGACATTTTTATAAAAATGCCAAAAAGAATAGACCATACATGTAACCAATAGTAACCTTAGAAATTTCCAGCTCAATCGGACCAAATGTTTCCAAGGTATTGACAGATTTAGTTGGCCGACTTATGTGTCCGTTTTTTTGCCATGCATGCATTCACTAGCAGGCCCACTTATCAAAAATCATGTCAATGTACCTAAATGTTGGACTCGACCTAGCTGCAACGGGTTACACTGATATGTGGTGTTCTATGCAACAAATTCTTACCGTGGGTGTTCTGTGCAAAATCGGCACCAATAGTTCGTGGTTTGTACAATTTTCTTTGACAGAGCATGGGTGTGCGGTGTGCTGATGCTCGTGTGGTCATTGTATGCCATACAAAGAGAAAAAAAACTGTCTAATTTAAAATGTGTTCATGACATACTTCTCTCTAAATTTGGTCAACTTCATAGCATAAACTCCCTCCGGTCCGTTTTACTTCGCATATAAAATTTGTCTGAAGTCAAAGTTCGTAAACTTTGACCAACTTTATAGAAAAATTATCAACATTTACAATACGAAATTAATACCATTAAGTGCGTCATGAATTGAATTTTCATATTATATAACTTCAATATTGTAGAGTCGATGTTGATATTTTTCATATAAATATGGTTAAATTTTATTAATTGTGACTTCAGACAAGTCTTATATGTAGAGTGAAAAGAGCCGGAGTTGCACTTTTGAGAAATAAATCTATACAAACTCTAGTTTAAAAGTAGGGAGCACTTTGACAAATGTACAACAGTATAATATACTAGTACTTCAGACATACAACAACACAATATACTGATCACAATACAACAACACAGTATACAAACTTGACACATATCTGACCCTAGCTTACTTCTCAATTCGGGAGAGGGGACGACTAATAAGTTTCACTTATTGAACGGGGTCTATGGTCGGTCCATGACTAATATTCGGGAGAGGGGACGACTAATATTCGGGAGAGGGGATGTCGAAAACGTCCTTGGGATGACTGAAGGAAATATGCCCTAGAGGCAATAATAAAGTGGTTATTTATATTTCCTTATATCATATAAATGTTTATTATTCATGCTAGAATTGTATTAACCGGGAAACATAATACATGTGTGAATACATAGACAATCATAGTGTCACTAGTATGCCTCTACTTGACTAGCTCGTTTATCAAAGATGGTTGAGTTTCCTAAACCATAGACATGAGTTGTCATTTGATTAATGAGATCACACCATTAGGAGAATGATATGATTGACTTGACCCATTCTGTTAGCATAGCACTTGATCGTTTAGTTTACTGCTATTACTTTCTTCATGACTTATACATGTTCCTATGACTATGAGATTATGCAACTCCCAATTACCGGAGGAACACTTTGTGTGCTACCAAACGTCACAACGTAACTGGGTGATTATAAAGGTGCTCTACAAGTGTCTCCGATGGTACTTGTTGAGTTGGCATAGATCAAGATTAGGATTTGTCACTCCGATTGTCGGAGATGTATCTCTGGGCCCTCTCGGTAATGCACATCACGATAAGCCTTGCAAGCAGTATGACTAATGAGTTAGTTGCGGGATGATGCATTACGTAACGAGTAAAGAGACTTGCCGGTAACGAGATTGAGCTAGGTATTGAGATACCGACGATCGAATCTCGGGCAAGTAACATACCGATGACAAAGGGAACAACGTATGTTGTTATGCGGTTTGACCGATAAAGTTCTTCGTAGAATATGTGGGAGCCAATATGAGCATCCAGGTTCCGCTATTGGTTATTGACCGGAGACGTGTCTCGGTCATGTCTACATAGTTCTCGAACCCGTAGGGTCCGCACGCCTAAAGTTCGGTGACGATCGGTATTATGAGTTTTTGTGTTTTGATGTACCGAAGGTAGTTCGGAGTCCCGGATATGATCACGGACATGACGAGGAGTCTCGAAATGGTCGAGACGTAAAGATCAATATATTGGACGACTATATTCGGACACCGGAAGTGTTCCAGGTAGTTTCGGAGAAAACCGGAGTGCCGGAGGGTTACCGGAACCCCCCGGGAGAAATAGTGGGCCTTATGGGCCTTAGTGGAGAGAGAGAGAGGGCTGGCCTAGGGCAGGCCGCGCGCCCCTCCCCCTCTGGTCCGAATTGGACTAGGAGAGGGGGGCGGCGCCCCCCTTTCCTTCTCCTCTCCCCCTTCCTTTCCCCCTCCTAGTAGGAGTAGGAAAGAGGGGAGTCCTGCTCCTACTAGGAGGAGGACTCCTCCTCCTGGCGCGCCTACAGGGGCCGGCCGGCCTCCCCCTTGCTCCTTTATATACGGGGGCAGGGGTGCACCTGTAGGCACACAAGTTGATCTGTTGATCTCTCCCAGCCGTGTGCGGTGGCCCCCTCCACTATAATCCACCTCGATCATATCATAGCGGTGCTTAGGCGAAGCCTTGCGTCGGTAGCATCATCATCACCGTAATCACGCCGTCGTGCTAACGAAACTCTCTGGCAAAGCTTTGCTGGATCGGAGCTCGCGGGACGTCATCGAGTTGAACGTGTGCTGAACTCAGAGGTGCTGTGCGTTCGGTACTTGGATCGGTCGGATCGTGAAGACGTACGACTACATCAACCGCGTTGTGCTAACGCTTCCGCTTTCGGTCTACGAGGGTACATGGACACACTCTTCCCTCTCGTTGCTATGCATCGCCATGATCCTGTGTGTGCGTAGGAATTTTTTTGAAATTAATACGTTCCCCAACAGTGATATCAGAGCCAGGTTTATGCGTAGATGTTATATACACGAGTAGAACACAAGTGAGTTGTGGGCGATACAAGTCATACTGCTTACCAGCATGTCATACTTTGGTTCGACAGTATTGTTGGATGAAGCGGCCCGGACCGACATTACGCGTACGCTTATGCGAAACTGGTTCTACCGACGTGCTTTGCACACAGGTGGCTGGCGGGTGTCAGTTTCTCCAACTTTAGTTGAACCGAGTGTGGCTACGCCCGGTCCTTGGGAAGGTTAAAACAACACTAACTTGACGAACTATCGTTGTGGTTTTGATGCGTAGGTAAGAACGGTTCTTGCTCAGCCCGTAGCAGCCACGTAAAACTTGCAACAACAAAGTAGAGGGCATCTAACTTGTTTTTGCAGGGCATGTTGTGATGTGATATGGTCAAGACGTGATGAGATATAAGTTGTTGTATGAGATGATCATGTTTTGTTGAAGTTATCGGCAACTGGCAGAAGCCTTATGGTTGTCTCTTTATTGAATAAGATGCAAGCGCCAAATAATTGCTTTACTTTATCGCTATGCGATAGCAATAGTTGCAAGAGCAATAGTTGGCGAGACGACCATGTGATGACACATTGATATAGATCAAAATGATGGAGATCATGGTGTCATGCCGGTGACGATGGAGATCATGACGATGCTTTGGAGATGGAGATCAAAGGCACAAGATGATGATGGCCATATCATGTCACATATTTTGATTGCATGTGATGTTTATCTTTTATACATCTTATTTTGCTTAGTTCGGCGGTAGCTTTATAAGATGATCCCTTACTAAAATTTCAAGGTACAAGTGTTCTCCCTGAGTATGCACCGTTGCCAAAGTTCATCGTGCCGAGACACCACGTGATGATCGGGTGTGATAAGCTCTACGTTCATATACAACGGGTGCAAGCCAGTTTTGCACATGCAGAAATACTCGGGGTTAAACTTGACGAGCCTAGCATATGCAGATATGGCCTCGGAACACTGAGACCGAAAGGTCGAGCGTGAATCATATAGTAGATATGATCAACATAGTGATGTTCACCATTGAAAACTACTCCATCTCACGTGATGATCATACATGGTTTAGTTGATATGGATCACGTGAGCACTTAGATGATTAGAGGGATGTCTATCTAAGTGGGAGTTCTTAAGTAATTTGATTAATTGAACTTTAATTTATCATGAACTTAGTCCTGATAGTATTTGCATAACTATGTTGTAGATCAATAGCTCGCGATGTTGCTTCCTGTTTTATTTTTGATATGTTCCTAGAGAAAACTAAGTTGAAAGATGTTAGTAGCAATGATGAGGATTGGATCCGTGATCTGAGGTTTATCCTCATTGCTGCACAGAAGAATTATGTCCTTGATGCACCGCTAGGTGACAGACCTATTACAGGAGCAGATGCAGACGTTATGAACGTTTGGCTAGCTCAATATGATGACTACTTGATAGTTTAGTGCACCATGCTTTTTGGCTTAGAATCGGTGCTTCAAAGACGTTTTGAACGTCATGGAGCATATGAGATGTTCCAAGAGTTGAAGTTAATATTTCAGACTCATGCCCGTGTCGAGAGGTATGAGACCTCTAACAAGTACTTTGCCTACAAGATGGAGGAGAATAGCTCAACTGGTGAGCATGTGTTCAGAATGTCTGAGTACTACAATCGCTTGAATCAAGTGGGAGTTAATCTTCCAGATGAGATAGTGATTGACAAAGTTCTCTAGTCACTATCACCAAGTTACTAGAACTTCGTGGTGAACTATAATATGCAAGGGATAACGGAAACGATTCCCAAGCTCTTTGTGATGCTGAAATCGACGGAGGTAGAAATCAAGAAAGAGCATCAAGTGTTGATGGTTAACAAGACCACTAGTTTCAAGAAAAGGGCAAAGGGATAGAAGGGGAACTTCAAGAAGAACGGCAAGCAAGTTGCTGCTCAAGTGAAGAAGCCCAAGTCTGGACCTAAGCCTGAAACTGAGTGCTTCTACTGCAAAGGGACTGGTCACTGAAAGCGGAACTGCCCCAAGTATTTGGCGGATAAGAAGGATGGCAAAGTGAACAAAAGTATATTTGACATACATGTTATTGATGTGTACTTCATTAGTGTTTATAGCAACCCCTCGGTATTTGATACTGGTTCAGTTGGTAAGAGTAGTAACTCGATACGGGAGTTGCAAAATAAACAGAGACTAGTTAAGGGTGAAGTGACAATGTGTGTTGGAAGTGGTTCCAAGATTGATGTGATCATCATCGTACACTCCCTATACTTTCAAGATTAGTGTTGAACCTAAATAAGTGTTATTTGGTGTTTGCGTTGAGCATGAATTTGATTTGATCATTTTTATTGCAATACGGTTATTCATTTGAAGCCAGAGAATAATTGTTGTTCTGTTTACATGAATAAAACCTTCGATGGTCATACACCCAGTGAAAATAGTTTGTTGGATCTCGATCGTAGTGACACACATATTCATAATATTCAAGCCAAAAGATGCAAAGTTAATAATGATAGTGCAACTTATTTGTGGCACTACCGTTTAGGTCATATTGGTGTAAAGCGCATGAAGAAACTCCATGCTGATGGGCTTTTGGAATCACTTGATTATGAATCACTTGATGCTTGCGAACCATGCCTCATGGGCAAGATGACTAAAACTCCGTTCTCCGGAACAATGGAGCGAGCAACAGATTTGTTGGAAATCATACATACTGATGTATGTGGTCCACTGAATGTTAAGGCTCACTGCGGGTATCGTTATTTTCTCACCTTCACAGATGATTTGAGCAGATATGGGTATATCTACTTGATGAAACATAAGTCTGAAACATTTGAAAAGTTCAAAGAATTTCAGAGTGAAGTGGAAAATCATCGTAACAAGAAAATAAAGTTTTCTGCGATTTGATCGCGGAGACGAATATTTGAGTTATGAGTTTGGCCTTCAATTAAAACAATGTGGAATAGTTTCACAAACTCATGCCACCCGGAACACCACAGCGTAATGGTGTGTCCGAACATCATAACCGTACTTTATTAGATATGGTGCGATCTATGATGTCTCTTACCGATTTACCACTATCGTTTTGGGGTTATGCATTAGAGACAGTTGCATTCACGTTAAAAAGGGCACCACTAAATCCGTTGAGACGACACCGTATGAACTGTGGTTTAGCAAGAAACCTAAGCTGTCGTTTCTTAAAGTTTGGGGTTGCGATACTTATGTGAAAAAGTTTCATCCTGATAAGCTCAAACCCAAATCGGAGAAGTGCGTCTTCATAGGATACCCAAAAAGAAAATGTTGGGTACACCTTCTATCACAGATCCGAAGGCAAGATATTTGTGGCTAAGAATGGATCCTTTCTAGAGGAGTTTCTCTCGAAAGAAGTGAGTGGGAGGAAAGTCGAACTTGATGAGGTAACTGTACCTGCTCCCTTATTGGAAAGTAGTTCACCACAGAAATATGTTCCTGTGACTCCTACACCAATTTAGTGAGGAAGCTAATGATGATGATCATGTAACTTCAGATCAAGTTACTACCGAACCTCGTAGGTCAACCAGAGTGAGATCCACACCAGAGTGGTACGGTAATCCTGTTCTGGAGGTCATGTTACTTGACCATGACGAACCTACAAACTATGAGGAAGCAATGATGAGCCCAGATTCCATGAAATGGCTTGAGGCCATGAAATCTGAGATGGGATCCATGTATGAGAACAAAGTGTGGACTTTGGTTGACTTGCCTGATGATCGGCAAGCCATAGAAAATAAATGGATCTTCAAGAGGAAGACGGACGCTGATAGTAGTGTTACTATCTACAAAGCTAGACTTGTCGAAAAAGGTTTTTGACAAAGTTCAAGGTGTTGACTACAATGAGATTTTCTCACTCGTAGCGATGCTTAAGTCTGTCCGAATCATGTTAGCAAATTGCCACATTTTATGAAATCTGGCAAATGGATGTCAAAACTACATTCCTTAATGGATTTCGTAAAGAAGAATTGTATATGATGCAACCAGAAGTTTTTTCAATCCTGAAGGTGCTAACAAAATGTGCAAGCTCCAGCGATCCATCTATGGACTGGTGTAAGCATCTCGGAGTTGGAATATACGCTTTGATGAGTTGACCAAAGCATATAGTTTTATACACACTTGCAATGAAGCCTGTATTTACAAGAAAGTGAGTGGGAGCACTACATCATTTCTGATAAGTATATATGAATGACATATTGTTGATCGAAAATAATGTAGAATTTTCTGGAAAGCATGTGACGCCCGGGTAATTAAGCTATAGTAATCCCATGCTAATGGTGCCACGTTACCTTCGTTACTGTTGCTAATCTATCGTTAGATCAAAACCGGTCCAAAATTCAAATTCAAAATTTGGTAAATAATAAAAGTTTTCAAACATTAAAAAAAAATGTTCGGTTTGTACTAAATATTACATAGATAATTATGGTGCAGAAGACACAGTTTTATAACATGCATAAATATTTTAAATTGAATTAAAACAGAAGAGAAAATAAATAAAAGAAAGAAAATACAAAAGAGAAAAGCAAAAAACCCAAAAAAAATTATAAGAGAAAGCCCCCTGGGCCTTAGTCATCTGGGCGGCCCAACCCAGCAGCCCACCTCCCCCGGTCGCCTCCCTCCTCTCTGTTCACCCGACCCAGCGACCGCGCTCGCCGGTCGCCACCGAACCCTGTCGCCGTCCCCGTCGGGGAAGGGATAAGGGCGACGTCCCCTCGACCCCTCGGGCTCCCCGCACCCACTCACTCCCCCTGGACGCCCCTCTCCCCTCTCTCCCTCTGGCCTCGCCCCCTTCTCCAGATCCACCTCGCCCCGACTCGCTGTCGCCGCCGTGTTGCTGCGCCACCGTGGCCACCGTGCCCTCCTCGCCGCCCCGATGTGTCCATGAGCACCACGACCATCTTCTGCTTTGTCTGCACCAACGACCTCAAGGCGGGAGCCACCCCAGCGCCAGATCCCCTTCGTCTTCCTCCTCGATGGCCACCACACGACCTCACGGCCGATCTGCTGCACTGGACCTCCCCGAGCCCTCTGCCTAGACCCCACGCTCCCGTGGTGAGCTCCTGCGCCGAACGCGCCGTCCCCTGCCCTCTCTAGCCGCCTGTAGCGACTACCCCGACAAAGCCCGAACCACCACCGACTCATTTGGTCGCCGGCGCGTCTCCGGTGACATTTTGGTCACGGGCTAGTGCCCAACGTGCTCGCCGCGCTGCTTAGAGAACGCCTAGCCCTTCCGTTCAAGCTGCTACACGCCGTAGCGCCGTCTCCGTCGAGCACCCGTACGTGCCGCCGCCTCTGCTCGTCGCCAGCGCCGATTCCGGCCAAGTCCGGCCGCGCTACCGCCACCACTTGACGCGCGGCACCGTCAGCGTTCGAAGGCAAGCAAAACCGCGCAAAACGGTGCCCCGTAGCGAATTTCCGAGCGTCTCCGGCGAACTCGCCGACGCGGAGAGCTCGCCGGCGCAACTCCAGTGCCGGCCGCCGACGTGGCCAACCTGGGGCCACCACCAGTGTCACTGGCAGCTGGGTCCCCCGGGCCCAGTTGGCTGGTTGACCGGGTCAATTGTGCTGACTGTGCACGGTTGACCTGACATGTGGGCCCCCTACTGTTAATTAGTCCAATAACGTTTTACAAACAAAAGTAATTAGTTTAACCTAAAACACTCACTGACACCCGGGGCCCACACCCCTAATTGACCCTGCTAGATTATTAATCCACTGTTAAGCCAACAGAGGCTGACATGTGGGTCCTAGTGGCCCCACTGGGAAGTTTGACCTGGTCAGCCGTCCTGTTGACTGCTGATATCACAGTGATGTCATGCTGACGTAGTAATTCCTTTCTGTTAATTTAATTAATTCTAGAATTTGTTTAAACTTTTAAAATTAATATAAAATAAACCGTAGCTCAGATGAAAAAACTTTGTACATAAAAGTTGCTCAGAACGACGAGACGAATCCGGTTACGCAGCCCGTTCGTCCGCCACACCTCCCTAGCATAGCAAACACGCAACTTTCCCCTCCGGTTCATCTATCTGAAAACGCGAAAACTGGGAATACTTCCCCGGATGTTTCTCCCCTTTGCCGGTATCACCTAGTACCGCGTTAGGTCACTTCTAGCACCGCGTATTGCCATGTTACGCTTTGTGATGCTTTGATTGCTTTGTTATTTATTGTGTTTCCCCTCCGTTACTTCTTTCCGGTAGACCTTGAGGCTGCCGACGACCCCCAGTGCGACTACGGTGTTGACGACCCGTCCTTCTTGCCAGAGCAACCAGGCAAGCCCCCCCTTGATCACCAGATATCGCCTGTTCTTCTCTATACTGCTTGCATTAGAGTAGTGTAGCATGTTACTGCTTTTCGTTAATCCTATCCTGATGCATAGCCTGTCATTGTTGCTACAGTTGTTACCCTTACCTGCTATCCTACTGCTTAGTATGGGATGCTAGTGTTCCATCAGTGGCCCTACACTCTTGTCCGTCTGCCATGCTATACTACTGGGCCGTGATCACTTCGGGAGGTGATCACGGGTATATACAATATACTTTATATACATGACACATGTGGTGACTAAAGTCGGGTCAGCTCGTTGAGTACCCGCAAGTGATTCTGATGAGGGGTCTGAAAGGACAGGTGGCTCCATCCCGGTAGAGGTGGGCCTGGGTTCCCGACGGCCCCCGACTGTTACTTTGTGGCGGAGCGATAGGGCAGGTTGAGACCACCTAGGAGAGAGGTGGGCCTGGCACTGGTCGGCGTCCGCGGTTACTTCAAAATAACATGCTTATCGAGTTCTTGGTATTTGATCTGAGTCTGGCCATTTGTTCTATACACACTAACCAACTACGTGGGAACAGTTATGGGCACTCGACGTCGTGGTATCAGCCGAAGCCTTCGTGACGTCAGCGACTGAGCGGCGCGCACCGCATTGGACCGTAAGCTCGCACTTGTATTAAGGGGGCTAGGTCTGCTTCCGGCCGCGTACGCAACGTGCAGGTGTGCAATGGGCAATGGGCCCAGACCCCTGCGTGCATAGGGTTTAGACCGGCGTGCTGACCTCTCTGTTGTGCCTAGGTAGGGCTGCGACGTGTTGATCTTCCGCGGCCGGGCATGACCCAGAAAAGTGTGTCCGGCCAAATGGGATCGAGCGTGTTGGGTTATGTGGTGCACCCCTGCAGGGAAGTTTATCTATTCGAATAGCCGTGTCCCTCGGTAAAAGGATGACCCGGAGTTGTACCTTGACCTTATGACAACTAGAACCGGATACTTAATAGAACACACCCTTCCAAGTGCCAGATACAACCCGGTGATCGCTCTCTAATAGGGCGACGAGGAGGGGATCGCCGGGTAGGATTATGCTATGCGATGCTACTTGGTGAACTTACCATCTACTCTCTTCTACATGCTGCAAGATGGAGGTGGCCAGAAGCGTAGTCTTCGACAGGATTAGCTATCCCCCCTCTTATTCTGGCATTCTGCAGTTCAGTCCACTGATATGGCCCTTTACACATATACCCATGCATATGTGTAGTGTAGCTCCTTGCTTGCGAGTACTTTGGATGAGTACTCACGGTTGATTTTCTCCCTCTTTTCCCCCTTTCCTTTCTACCTGGTTGTCGCAACCAGATGCTGGAGTCCAGGAGCGAGAGATCCCGAGGATGATTCTACGTGGAGTTCGGCTTCGAGGAGTAGTTAGGGGGTCCCAGGCAGGAGGCCTTGCCTTTTCGATCGTTGCTACTTTTGTGCTAGCCTTCTTAAGGCAATCTTGTTTAACTTATGTCTGTACTCAGATATTATTGCCTCCGCTAACTCTTGTGTTTTCGAGCTTATGGATTCGAGCCTTCCAGGCCCCTGGCTTGTAATATAAAGCTTGTTTATTTTAATTTGTGTCTAGAGTTGTGTTGTGATATCTTCCCGTGAGTCCTCGATCTTGATCGTACACATTTGCGTGTATGATTAGTGTACGATTGAATCGGGGGCGTTACAAGTTGGTATCAGAGCCAACTGCCTGTAGGAATCCCCTTTCCACTCCTTGGCCGAAGTCGAGTCTAGACATTGCAAAACTTTTACTAACATGGTTGTGTGTCTTACGGGCCCACGTCGCCATTGGGTGGTACTAGGATCTTTTACTCCTCGACCTTTACTCTGGGACTCTGAACTCTCTCCTATTCGGGTTAAATGAATTTTGCTAAATCTAACATTAGGATCTCGTTATCACTTTCACCCGGAGAGCCCCTTATTACCGATGATCGTCTGCTGCACGTGAAGACCCTGAAGACACTCTCCGCTGTTAACCCGAGAACTTGTGTTCATCGCTTTTGCAATTCCCTTCCATCGATAAACTCCTATGGATAACCACGTATTCTCGCCATTCATACAATGTTTCCCAGTTGATATTGTTATTACGAGATACCCCAAAATTCTCTCTGTTGTTACGAGAGTCCTTTGAGCTGACTGGCTTGCTGTTCTTTGTCACCTTAATACCCCTACGGATAATTCTCGCACTTACCGAGTATCCGCTCATCCCCAGTTGATTCAAGTATTTCAAAAAAGTGTTCAAAATACCATTCGATCTTCCGAAAATCCTCAGGAGCCTTTTTGCTCTTGAAATTCTTGCTTACTTGCATTATGATTAATCTTAAGTCTCGTAATCTTATTGGCATCTCTTGTCATTATCATTTTGAGTCCGTTGATTAAATTTGTTGCGAATGCTCGCAATCCTCAATCAGATCCTAGAATTCATCCTTCCGGCTCAGACATCATTTGAAACGTGAGCTGGTTCTCGCCAATCAAATTGTCGTCGATTGAGCCCCTATGTCTATTGAACTTATCCATCCTTGATCAGAGCGTCTGTTTCTGATCCTTCGCTTTGTAAATCATAATTCCTTTGCAATTGAGCTCTAAGTTACTTAGTTGTTTCTATAATCCAAGGTCTTTGCATTGATTCTTCCTCTGGTTGTGTGCCGATACTCACATCAGATCCTTTATGGACCATCAGAACCTTGTTGGATTTTATCCGACAACGTCCTTCATATTTAATCACTTCGGAAGTTCTTTCCCTGATACATAATGCCTTTGGTAAATCCTATTCCTTGATTTGGCCAACCATGCTCTGCTTTCGAGCTGGTGATATTTACTATTGAAGCTTGTGGTATATGTTTCCACGATGCCCAGATGGGTTGAACCTATGCCTTCCATAATATGTGTGAACTCGAAAGTTTTCATGAGTCACACTCTTCTGGTATTTTGCCAGATAAAATTTTCAACACTGCAACTTCATCAAACGCGAGAAGTGAACGAAAGGTTATGCATTGAAGAAGTGGGAGTCGACCTTGAACTTTGCGTTCATGCCCATGGACACGATGTAGATCTTATCATGGAAGCTTCTCGCAAAATAGTTACCCCCCTTGTTATAAGTGCTTGTATCTGTGGTTTGATCATTTACAAATGTGGTTCTGACCATATTGTTCCCCTTTGAAGCAATTTCTCAGACAAGTTAAAACCACTTTTCCTCTACAGATCAATGCACCAGTCCAACCTTTACTTTGATCTTTTGTCGAGTATTACACCCTGGTATCTTGAGATTATCACGGAACTGCATAACTTCTTATGAGTTCTCCATCAAGTACTATATTCTCACTGATTCCAATTTTTTTCACGGGCTCTGAGTCATTAAACACTCAAGAAACACCGATAACTGAATCGAGTCCGCATCGCGATTAAACAACTGTTAGTAGTGTTCTTTGCTTACGAGTTTAATACTCCATCATGTCATTCCTAGCCTGGTCGCTACATCATTATCGTGCTAAATTTAACTATGCTACCTGGTTCTTCTTCTCGGAGCACAAAATTCGATGATGAGCTAATCTTACGACGATCTTACTCGTCATATCATTTCTCCTTGAACAGCAAACTTGATTTCAAGTTTGTGTCGTACCCATGGTTCCAATAACCCTTTGCTTCATCATTCCTTTGACTTGATGTCATCGCCGACCGATTACATCTTCATGAAACCTCTTGACAAATGTGTCGTGATCATAATCAACATTCTGAGCGTTTCCAGGATATCAATCGAATTCATCATGGGAGATATCATCCTTGCCCCCACGATGATTGTGTTAACATCGACAACATTCTTGCATTTCCGCAACACAAAACTGGTTCACGGTTTGTGTTGTACCTTGAGTTCCTTGCTATCCAGCATTTGTTCTTTACCTTGGAGTATTACCATCTTTTATGTCAAGAATGTTGTGAGAATTTCACCACCTCTTAAGAATTCTTGATAAAGTCATGCTTCTCGACATCACCATTCTTCTTGGTCCCCGTGTTGTTTCTAACCGGAAAACCGACAATTGAACTATGAAGTGCGACTTCAAAACTTCTAGCAACCCTATTGCTTTGAAGTTAATGGTCGATATTTCATTCTTAGACCATTGTTTATCGAATCACCATTCTAACATTGATCATTCTACCTAAGCCCAGATTTCGGGTGCACCTTTCAACCAATGTTTAATTGTGTATGTTTTCCTCGAGCATACCTCATTATATCATTTGATCTGACAAATGTTATCTACTTGTTCACATAAGTGTGGAAATCCCTCTTTTTGGAAATCTCGAGGAATTGTCGCTGAGTCCATCAGCCATCCCCTCATCCTCTCCTTGGTTTAATGATGAACTCTTGTTTCGGAACTCGCTTCGATCGTTCATTTCCCGAGAATCTTACAATGTCTTCTCGACAATTTGTGTTGCACCTCTCTTCTCAGGCCTCCCGAGCCTGCGGTATCCCGACGCCAATCAGATCTGGATCTCGGTCAGATATGATGGTTGGGACATATTTCCAAGAGTTATAACATTGGTCTTCACATGACCCGGTAAGGTGATGTCATGCCCGGTACACCTGGGCGGAGGACCTATCGTTATAGTTTCCTTTTCTGCAAGGTAATCCATTCTTTCATGAGGAAATTGTAAGACTTATTCTAAAATGGATCCTTTGTTATCCAAGTCCGACCTTTGCTTGAAGACCATATCAATGCTATCTCGAAGCATGTCTATGGTACTCCGATCTTCAATAAAAACATTTGAAGCACAATGCTAAATTTTCGTTATCAATTATTCAAACACCGTTGTTTGGGTGATGTCATGAACTTCCTCTTCCCTAACCTAAATGGTTCTCTTCTAACCATTGTCCTTGGGAAGGATATACCCCTAAAATATGTGTTCAAACACATTTTCCTTTCCATTGTTCGGTTTAATCTGATAATCATATTTTCTTTTCCATTGGTTGGTTTAACATTTCTGGTGATCATTATGATCTAAGAAGTATTAATTCCCTGCTTGTGTAAACACCTCGGTGTACAATTCTGTCAGCAAGAACCTGTTACTTTTGTTGATGACATTTCGGTAACCGCCGATGGACGAGAACTTTGCCTACTGGTCCGCCTCGTTTCAACGAGCAGGAAAATGTTTCTCTTCGTCCCTCGCCCTTGGTACTGACGTTGTTGCCGACATAATCGACAGGCTACCCTCTGACATGTCTTGCTATCATGACCGTGCAAGATGTCACCGTTCCTCCTACTTTTAATCCACATGGTGGGCCCATAACCCACAGTTCCACAGGATCGAAACCTGACTCTCATGTACACCCCCTGTTCCCAAGGTTGTTCCTCGCGCGTGGCCTCGTATATAATTCACGAGCCACCTCCTGAGGGATCATCAATTCTGGTATCAGACACAAAACTTATTCACATTGCTCTGGACCCCTTTTACACTTTGTTTCAGGCATCGAACGATTGCCTACCCGCTTGAGACTTCTCATGGTACCTTCTTACTTTGCTCTCGATATTTTCTTAAGTTTCAGTTCGAGAGTTACTTTCCGCCACCTTCCCCAATGTTAGCTACCAGATAGTCAACCTTGCAGAGGTCCGTTCTCCCGGAATACCCCCTTTATACATTCGTAAGTACGATTGAGTTCCAGAAGAAAGGATGCCGACTTCAGCATGATGACCTGAAGCAGAGAAATGTAGACATCAACATAATGGATCGACCTCTCTGAGAATAGCAACCAAGACCGAGAAGACTCGTTAGAATTTCGCGACCAAATCCCTTCCCCCTTACTTCCCCTCGTAAATCTCGGGACGAGATTTCTTGTAGTGGAGGAGAATTGTGACGCCCGCGTAATTAAGCTACAGTAATCCCACGCTAATGGTGCCACGTTACCTCCGTTACTGTTGCTAATCTATCATTAGATCAAAACCAGTCCAAAATTCAAATTCAAAATTTGGTAAATAATAAAAGTTTTCAAACATTAAAAAAATGTTTGGTTTGTACTAAATATTACATAGATAATTATGGTGTAGAAGACACAGTTTTATAAAATGCATAAATATTTTAAATTGAATTACAACAGAAGAGAAAATAAATAAAAGAAAGAAAATACAAAAGAGAAAAACAAAAAACCCAAAAAAATTATAAGAGAAACCCCCCTGGGCCTTAGTCATCTGGGCGGCCCAACCCAGCAGCCCACCTCCCCCGGTCGCCTCCCTCCTCTCTGTTCACCCGACCCAGCGACCGCGCTCGCCGGTCGCCACCGAACCCTGTCGCCGTCCCCGTCGGGGAAGGGATAAGGGCGACGTCCCCTCGACCCCTCGGGCTCCCCGCACCCACTCACTCCCCCTGGACGCCCCCTCTCCCCTCTCTCCCTCTGGCCTCGCCCCCTTCTCCAGATCCACCTCGCCCCGACTCGCTGTCGCCGCCGCGTTGCTGCGCCACCGCGGCCACCGTGCCCTCCTCGCCGCCCCGATGCATCCACGAGCCCCACGACCGTCTTCTGCTTCGTCTGCACCAACGACCTCAAGGCGGGAGCCACCCCAGCACCGGATCCCCTTCGTCTTCCTCCTCGACGGCCACCACACGACCTCGCGACCGATCTGATGCACCGGACCTCCCCGAGCCCCCTGCTTAGACCCCACGCTCCCGCGGTGAGCTCCTGCGCCGAACGCACCGTCCCCTGCCCTCTCTAGCCGCCCGCAGCCACTACCCCGACGAAGCCCGAACCACCGCCGACTCGTTTGGTCGCCGGCACGTCTCCGGTGACCTTTTGGTCATGGGCTAGTGCCCAACGTGCTCGCCGCGCTGCTTAGAGACCGCCTAGCCCTTCCGTTCAAGCTGCTACACGCTGTAGCGCCGTCTCCGTCGAGCACCCGTACGCGCCGCCGCCTCTGCTCGTCGCCGGCGCCGATTCCGGCCAAGTCCGGCTGCGCTACCGCCACCACTCGACGCGCGGCACCGTCAGCGTTCGAACGCAAGCAAAACCGCGCAAAAAGGTGCCTCGTAGCGAATTTCCGAGCGTCTCCAGCGAACTCGCCGCCGCGGAGAGCTCGCCGGCGCAACTCCGGCGCCGGCCGCCGACGTGGACAACCTGGGGCCACCACCAGAGTCACTGGCAGCTGGGTCCCGCGGGCCCAGTTGGCTGGTTGACTGGGTCAATTGTGCTGACTGTGCACGGTTGACCTGACATGTGGGCCCCCTACTGTTAATTAGTCTAATAACGTTTTACAAATAAAAGTAATTAGTTTAACCTAAAACACTCACTGACACCCGGGGCCCACACCCCTAATTGACCCTGCTAGATTAGTTAATCCATTGTTAAGCCAACAGAGGTTGACATGTGGGTCCCAGTGGCCCCACTGGGCAGTTTGACCTGGTCAGCCGTCCTGTTGACTGCTGATGTCACAGTGATGTCATGCTGACGTAGTAATTCCTTTCTGTTAATTTAATTAATTCTAGAATTTGTTTAAACTTTTAAAATTAATATAAAATAAACCGTAGCTTAGATGAAAAAACTTTGTACATGAAAGTTGCTCAGAACGACGACAAAAATCCGGTTACACAGCCCGTTCGTCCACCACACTTCCCTAGCATAGCAAACACGCAACTTTCCCCTCTGGTTCATCTGTCCGAAAACGCGAAACACCGGTAATACTTTCCCCGGATGTTTCTCCCCTTTGCCGGTATCACCTAGTACCGCGTTAGGTCACCTCTAGCACCACATATTGCCATTTTACGCTTTGTGATGCTTTGATTGCTTTGTTATTTATTGTGTTTCCCCTCCGTTACTTCTTTCCGGTAGACCCCGAGGCTGCCGATGACCCCCAGTTCGACTACGGTGTTGACGACCCGTCCTTCTTGCCAGAGCAACCAGGCAAGCCCCCCCTTGATCACCAGATATCGCCTATTCTTCTCTATACTGCTTGCATTAGAGTAGTGTAGCATGTTACTGCTTTCCGTTAATCCTATCCTAATGCATAGCCTGTCATTGTTGCTATAGTTGTTACCCTTACCTGCTATCCTACTGCTTAGTATAGGATGCTAGTGTTCCATCAGTGGCCCTACACTCTTGTCCGTCTGCCATGCTATACTACTGGGCCGTGATCACTTCGGGAGGTGATCACGGGTATATACTATATACTTTATATACATGACACATGTGGTGACTAAAGTCGGGTCAGCTCGTTGAGTACCCGCAAGTGATTCTGATGAGGGGGCTGAAAGGACAGATGGCTCCATCCCGGTAGACGTGGGCCTGGGTTCCCGAAGGCCCCCGACTGTTACTTTGTGGCGGAGCGACAGGGCAGGTTGAGACCGCCTAGGAGAGAGGTGGGCCTGGCCCTGGTCGGCGTCCGCGGTTACTTCAAAATAACACGCTTATCGAGTTCTTGGTATTTGATCTGAGTCTGGCCATTTGGTCTATACGCACTAACCAACTACGCGGGAACAGTTATGGGCACTCGACGTCGTGGTATCAGCCGTAACCTTCGTGACGTCAGCGACTGAGCGGCGCACGCCGCATTGGACCGTAAGCTCGCACTTGTATTAAAGGGGCTAGGTCTGCTTCCGGCCGCGTACACAACATGCAGGTGTACAATGGGCGATGGGCCCAGACCCCTGCGCACATAGGGTTTAGACCGGCGTGCTGACCTCTCTGTTGTGCCTAGGTAGGGCTGCGACGTGTTGATCTTCCACGGTCGGGCATGACCCAGAAAAGTGTGTCTGACCAAATGGGATCGAGCGTGTTGGGTTATGTGGTGCACCCCTGCAGGGAAGTTTATCTATTCGAATAGCCGTGTCCCTCGGTAAAAGGACGAACCAGAGTTGTACCTTGACCTTATGACAACTAGAACCGGATATTTAATAAAACACACCCTTCCAAGTGCCAGATACAACCCGGTGATCGCTCTCTAACAGGGCGACGAGGAAAGGATCGCCGGGTAGGATTATGCTATGCGATGCTACTTGGCGAACTTACCATCTACTCTCTTATACATGCTGCAAGATGGAGGTGGCCAGAAGTTTAGTCTTCGACAGGATTATCTATCCCCCCTCTTATTCTGGCATTCTGCAGTTTAGTCCACCGATATGGCCCTTTACACATATACCCATGCATATGTAGTGTAGCTCCTTGCTTGCGAGTACTTTGGATGAGTACTCACGGTTGCTTTTCTCCCTCTTTTCCTCCTTTCCTTTCTACCTGGTTGTCGCAACCAGATGCTGGAGTCCAAGAGCGAGAGATCCCGAGGATGATTCTACTTGGAGTTCAGCTTCGAGGAGTAGTTAGGAGGTCCCAGGCAGGAGGCCTTGCCTTTTCGATCGTTGCTACTTTTGTGCTAGCCTTCTTAAGGCAATCTTGTTTAACTTATGTCTGTACTCAGATATTATTGCTTCCGCTGACTCTTGTGTTTTCGAGCTTACGTATGTGAGCCTTCGAGGCCCCTGGCTTGTAATATAAAGCTTGTTTATTTTAATTTGTGTCTAGAGTTGTGTTGTGATATCTTCCCGTGAGTCCTCGATCTTGATCGTACACATTTGCGTGTATGATTAGTGTACGATTGAATCGGGGGCGTTACAAAGCATAAAGGAGTATTTGAATGGAGTTTTTCAAATAAAGTCCTCGGTGAAGCTGCTTACATATTGAGCATCAAGATCTATAGAGATAGATCAAGACGCTTGATAAGTTTTTTCAATGAGTACATACCTTGACAAGATTTTGAAGTAGTTTAAAATGGAACATTCAAAGAAGGAGTTCTTGCCTGTGTTACAAGGTGTGAAGTTGAGTGAAGACTCAAAACCCGACCACGGCAGAAAATAGAAAGAGAATGAAAAGTCACTCCCTATGCCTTAGTCATAGGTTCTATAAAGTATGCTATGCTGTGTACCAGACCTATTGTGTACCTCACCATGAGTTTGGCAAGAGGGTACAATAGTGATCTAGGAGTAGATCACTGGACAGCGGTCAAAATTATCCTTAGTGGAATAAGGATATATTTCTCGGTTATGGAGGTGATTAAGAGTTCGTCGTAAAGAGTTACGTTGATGCAAACTTTTACACCGATCCAGATGACTCTGCGTCTCAATCTGGATACATATTAAAAGTGGGAGCAATTAGCTAGAGTAGCTCCGTACAGAGCATTGTAGACATAGAAATTTGCGAAATACTTACGGATCTGAGTATGGCAGACCCGTAGACTAAAACTTCTCTCACAAGCAAAACTTGATCACACCTTATTACTCTTGGGTGTTAAATCACATGGCGATGTGAACTAGATTATAGAATCTGGTAAACCCTTTGAGTGTTGGTCACATGGCGATGTGAACTATTGGTGTTAAATCCCATGACGATGTGAGCTAGATTATTGACTCTAGTGCAAGTGGGAGACTGAAGGAAATAGGCCCTAGAGGCAATAATAAAGTGGTTATTTATATTTCCTTATATCATGATAAATGTTTATTATTCATGCTAGAATTGTATTAACCGGGAAACATAATACTGTTGGGAATCGTAGCATAATTTTAAAATTTTCCTACGCTCACCAAGATGCATCTATGGAGTATACTAGCAACGAGGGGAAAGGAGTGCATCTACATACCCTTGTAGATCGCGAGCAGAAGCGTTCCAATGAACGTGGATGACGGAGTCGTACTCGCCGTGATCCAAATCACCGATGACCGAGTGCCGAACGGACGGCACCTCCGCGTTCAACACACGTACGATGCGGCGACGTCTCCTCCTTCTTGATCCAACAAGGGGAAAGGAGAGGTTGATGGAGATCCAGCAACACGACGGCGTGGTGGTGGATGCAGCGGGTCTCCTGCAGGGCTTCGTCGAGCTTCTGCGAGAGAGAGAGAGGTGTTGCAGGGGAGGAGGGAGGCGCCCAAGGCTGTTGTGTGCTTCCCTCCCTCCCCCTTTATACAGGCCCCCTAGGGGGGCGCCGGCCCTGGAGATGAGATCCAAGGGGGGGGCGGCGGCCACAAGGGGGGAAGGGGTTGCCTTGTCCCCCAAGGCAAGGGGAAACTCCCCCCTAGGGTTCCCAACCCTAGGCGCATGGGGGGAGGCCCAAGGGGGGCGCCCCAGCCCACTATGGGCTGGTTCCCTTCCACTTTCAGCCCACGGGGCCCTCCGGGATAGGTGGCCCCACCCGGTGGACCCCCGGGACCCTTCCGGTGGTCCCGGTACAATACCGGTAACCCCCGAAACTTTCCCGGTGGCCAAAACTGGACTTCCTATATATAATTCTTCACCTCCGGACCATTCCAGAACCTCTCGTGACGTCCGGGATCTCATCCGGGACTCCGAACAACTTTCGGGTTTCCGCATACATATATCTCTACAACCCTAGCGTCACCGAACCTTAAGTGTGTAGACCCTACGGGTTCGGGAGACATGCAGACATGACCGAGACGCCTCTCCGGTCAATAACCAACAGCGGGATCTGGATACCCATGTTGGCTCCCACATGTTCCACGATGATCTCATCGGATGAACCACGGTGTCGAGGATTCAATCAATCCGTATGCAATTCCTTTTGTCAATCGGTATGTTACTTGCCCGAGATTCGATCGTCGGTATCCCAATACCTTGTTCAATCTCGTTACCGGCAAGTCTCTTTACTCGTACCGCAATGCATGATCCCGTGACTAACGCCTTAGTCACATTGAGCTCATTATGATGATGCATTACCGAGTGGGCCCAGAGATACCTCTCCGTCACACGGAGTGACAAATCCCAGTCTCGATCTGTGCCAACCCAACACACACTTTCGGAGATACCCGTAGTGCACCTTTATAGTCACCCAGCCACGTTGTGACGTTTGGCACACCCAAAGCACTCCTACGGTATCCGGGAGTTGCACGATCTCATGGTCTAAGGAAAAGATACTTGACATTGGAATAGCTCTAGCAAACGAAACTACACGATCTTTTATGCTATGCTTAGGATTGGGTCTTGTCCATCACATCATTCTCCTAATGATTTGATCCCGTTATCAATGACATCCAATGTCCATAGTCAGGAAACCATGACTATCTTTTGATCAACGAGCTAGTCAACTAGAGGCTTACTAGGGACACGTTGTGGTCTATGTATTCACACATGTATTACGATTTCCGGACAATACAATTATAGCATGAACAATAGACTATTATCATGAACAAAGAAATATAATAATAACCATTTATTATTGCCTCTAGGGCATATTTCCAACAGTCTCCCACTTGCACTAGAGTCAATAATCTAGTTACATTGTGATGAATCGAACACCCATTGCGTCCTGGTGTTGATCATGTTTTGCCCTAGGGAGAGGTTTAGTCAACGGATCTGCTACATTCAGGTCCGTATGTACTTTACAAATATCTATGTCTCCATTTTGAACACTTTCACGAATGGAGTTGAAGCGACGCTTGATATGCCTGGTCTTCCTGTGAAACCTGGGCTCCTTCGCAAGGGCAATAGCTCCAGTGTTGTCACAGAAGAGAGTCATCGGGCCCGACGCATTGGGAATCACCCCTAGGTCGGTAATGAACTCCTTCATCCAGACTGCTTCCTGTGCTGCCTCCGAGGCTGCCATGTACTCTGCTTCACATGTAGATCCTGCCACGACGCTTTACTTGCAACTGCACCAGCTTACTGCTCCTCCATTCAATATATACACGTATCCGGTCTGTGACTTCGAGTCATCCAGATCTGTGTTGAAGCTAGCGTCGACGTAACCCTTTACGACGAGCTCTTCGTCACCTCCATAAACGAGAAACATATCCTTAGTCCTCTTCAGGTACTTCAGGATATTCTTGACCGCTGTCTAGTGTTCCTTGCCGGGATTACTTTGGTACCTTCCTACCAAACTTACGGCAAGGTTTACATCAGGTCTGGTACACAGCATGGCATACATAATAGACCCTATGGCCGAGGCATAGGGGATGACACTCATCTCTTCTATATCTTCTGCCGTGGTCGGGCATTGAGCCGTGCTCAATTGCACACCTTGCAATACAGGCAAGAACCCCTTCTTGGACTAATCCATACTGAACTTCTTCAATATCTTGTCAAGGTATGTACTTTGTGAAAGACCAATGAGGCGTCTTGATCTATCTCTATAGATCTTGATGCCTAATATATAAGCAGCTTCTCCAAGGTCCTTCATTGAAAAACACTTATTCAAATAGGCCTTTATACTTTCCAAGAATTCTATATCATTTCCCATCAATAGTATGTCATCCACATATAATATGAGAAATGCTACAGAGCTCCCACTCACTTTCTTGTAAACACAGGCTTCTCCATAAGTCTGTGTAAACCCAAACGCTTTGATCATCTCATCAAAGCGAATGTTCCAACTCCGAGATGCTTGCACCAGCCCATAGATTGAGCGCTGGAGCTTGCACACTTTGTTAGCATTCTTAGGATCGACAAAACCTTCTGGCTGCATCATATACAACTCTTCCTTAAGGAAGCCGTTAAGGAATGCTGTTTTGACGTCCATCTGCCATATCTCATAATCATAGTATGCGGCAATTGCTAACATGATTCGGACGGACTTCAGCTTCGCTACGGGTGAGAAAGTCTCATCGTAGTCAACCCTTGAACTTGTCGATAACCCTTAGCGACAAGTCGAGCTTTGTAGATGGTCACATTACCATCCGCGTTCGTCTTCTTCTTAAAGATCCATTTGTTTTCTATGGCTCGCCGCTCATCGGGCAAGTCAGTCAAAGTCCATACTTTGTTTTCATACATGGATTCTATCTCGGATTTCATGGCTTCTAGCCATTTGTCGGAATCCGGGCCTGCCATCGCTTCTTCATAGTTCGAAGGTTCACCGTTGTCTAACAACATGATTTCCAGGACAGGGTTGCCGTACCACTCTGGTGCGGAACGTGTCCTTGTGGACCTACGAAGTTCAGTAACTTGATCTGAAGCTTCATGATCATCATCATTAACTTCCTCCCCAGTCGGTGTAGGCACCACAGGAACATTTTCCCGCGCTGCGCTACTTTCCGGTTCAGAAGGGGTGACTATCACCTCATCAAGTTCCACTTTCCTCCCACTCAATTCTTTTGAGAGAAACTCCTTCTCCAGAAAGGACCCGTTCTTGGCAACGAAGATCTTGCCTTCGGATCTGAGGTAGAAGGTATACCCAATGGTTTCCTTAGGGTATCCTATGAAGACGCATTTTTTCGATTTGGGTTCGAGCTTTTCAGGTTGAAGTTTCTTGACATAAGCATCGCATCCCCAAACTTTTAGAAACGACAGCTTAGGTTTCTTCCCAAACCATAATTCATACGGTGTCGTCTCAACGGATTTCGACGGAGCCCTATTTAAAGTGAATCCGGCAGTCTCTAAAGCATAGCCCCAAAATGAGAGCGATAAATCGGAAAGAGACATCATAGATCGCACCATATCCAATAGAGTGCGATTACGACGTTCGGACACACCATTTCTCTGAGGTGTTCCAGGCGGCGTGAGTTGTGAAACTATTCCACATTTCCTTAAGTGTGTACCAAATTCGTGACTTAAATATTCTCCACCACGATCTGATCGTAAGAATTTTATTTTTCTGTCACGTTGATTCTCAACTTCACTCTGAAATTCCTTGAACTTTTGAAAGGTTTCAGACTTGTGTTTCATTAGGTAGACATACCCATATCTACTTAAATCATCAGTGAGAGTGAGAACATAACGATATCCTCCGCGAGCCTCAACACTCATGGGACCACACACATCGGTATGTATGATTTCCAATAAGTTGGTTGCTCGCTCCATTGTTCCGGAGAACGGAGTCTTGGTCATCTTACCCATGAGGCATGGTTCGCACGTGTCAAATGATTCGTAATCAAGAGACTCCAAAAGTCCATCTGCATGGAGCTTCTTCATGCGCTTGACACCAATGTGACCAAGGCGGCAGTGCCACAAGTATGTGGGACTATCGTTATCAACTTTACATCTTTTGGTATTCACACTATGAACATGTGTAACATCACGTTCGAGATTCATCAAAAATAAACCATTGACCAGCGGGGCATGACCATAAAACATATCTCTCAAATAAATAGAACAACCATTATTCTCGGATTTAAATGAGTAGCCATCTCGAATTAAACGAGATCCAGATACAATGTTCATGCTCAAAGTTGGCACTAAATAACAATTATTGAGGTTTAAAACTAATCCCGTAGGGAGATGTAGAGGTAGCGTGCCGACGGCGATCACATCGACCTTGGAACCATTCCCGACGTGCATCGTCACCTCGTCCTTTGCCAGTCTCCGTTTATTCCGTAGTTCCTGTTTTGAGTTACAAATATGAGCAACCGCACCGGTATCAAATACCCAGGAGCTACTACGAGTACTGGTAAGGTACACATCAATTACTTGTATATCACATATACCTTGGGTGTTGCCGGCCTTCTTCTTGTCCGCTAAATATTTGGGGCAGTTCCGCTTCCAGTGACCACTTCCCTTGCAATAAAAGCACTCAGTCTCGGGCTTGGGTTCATTCTTTGACTTCTTCCCGGTAACTGGTTTACCGGGCGCGGCAACTCCCTTGCCGTCCTTCTTGAAGTTCTTCTTACCCTTGCCCTTCTTGAACTTAGTGGTTTTATTCACCATCAACACTTGATGTTCTTTTCTGATCTCTACCTCAGCTGATTTCAGCATTGAATATACCTCAGGAATGGTCTTTTCCATCCCCTGCATATTGAAGTTCATCACAAAGCTCTTGTAGCTTGGTGGAAGCGACTGGAGGATTCTGTCAATGACCGCGTCATCCGGGAGATTGACTCCCAGCTGAGACAAGCGGTTATGCAACCCAGACATTCTGAGTATGTGCTCACTAACATAACTGTTCTCCTCCATTTTACAGCTGAAGAACTTGTCGGAGACATCATATCTCTCGACCCGGGCATGAGCTTGAAAAACCAGTTTCAGCTCCTCGAACATCGTATGCTCCATGTTTCTCAAAACGCTTTTGGAGACCCGGTTCTAAGCTGTAAAGCATGCCGCACTGAACGAGGGAGTAATCATCAGCACGCTGCTGCCAAGCGTTCATAACGTCTTGGTTCTCTGGGATTGGTGCTTCACCTAGCGGTGCTTCTAAGACATAATCTTTCTTGGCTGCTATGAGGATGATCCTTAGGTTCCGGACCCAGTGCGTATAGTTGCTGCCATCATCTTTCAGCTTGGTTTTCTCTAGGAACGCATTGAAATTGAGGACAACGTGGGCCATTTGATCTACAAGACATAGTGTAAAGATTTTAGACTAAGTTCATGATAATTGAGTTCATCTAATCAAATTATTTAATGAACTCCCACTCAGATAGAAATCCCTCTAGTCATCTAAGTGAAACATGATCCGAATTCAACTAGGCCGTGTCCGATCATCACGTGAGACGGACCAGTCAAGATTGGTGAACATCTCCATGTTGATCGTATCTTCTATACGACTCATGCTCGACCTTTCGGTCCTCCGTGTTCCGAGGCCATGTCTGTACATGCTAGGCTCGTCAAGTCAACCTAAGTGTATTGCGTGTGTTCCGAGGCCATGTCTGTACATGCTAGGCTCGTCAACACCCGTTGTATTCGAACGTTAGAATCTATCACACCCGATCATCACGTGGTGCTTCGAAACAACGAACCTTCGCAACGGTGCACAGTTAGGGTGAACACTTTCTTGAAATTATTATAAGGGATCATCTTACTTACTACCATCGTTCTAAGCAAATAAGATGCAAAAACATGATAAACATCACATGCAATCAAATAGTGACATGATATGGCCAATATCATTATGCTCCTTTGATCTCCATCTTCGGGTCACCATGATCATCTTCGTCACCGGCATGACACCATGATCTCCATCATTGTGTCTTCATGAAGTCGTCACGCCAACGATTACTTCTACTTCTATGGCTAACGCGTTTAGCAACAAAGTAAAGTAATTTACATGGCGTTATTCAATGACACGCAGGTCATACAAAATAATAAAGACAACTCCTATGGCTCCTGCCGGTTGTCATACTCATCGACATGCAAGTCGTGATTCCTATTACAAGAATATGATCAATCTCATACATCACATATGTCATTCATCACATCTTCTGGCCATATCACATCACATAGCACTTGCTGCAAAAACAAGTTAGACGTCCTCTAATTGTTGTTGCAAGTTTTTTACGTGGTTTGTAGGTTTCTAGCAAGAACGTTTCTTACCTACGTATGACCACAACGTGATTTGCCAATTTCTATTTACCCTTCATAAGGACCCTTTTCATCGAATCCGTTCCGACTAAAGTAGGAGAGACAGACACCCGCTAGCCACCTTATGCAACTAGTGCATGTCAGTCGGTGGAACCTGTCTCACGTAAGCGTACGTGTAAGGTCGGTCCGGGCCGCTTCATCCTACAATGCCGCCGAAACAAGAAACGACTAGTAGCGGCAAGAAGAATTGGCAAACTCAACGCCCACAACTTCTTTGTGTTCTACTCGTGCATAGTAACTATGCATAGACCTGGCTCATGATGCCACTGTTGGGAATCGTAGCATAATTTTAAAATTTTCCTACGCTCACCAAGATGCATCTATGGAGTATACTAGCAACGAGGGGAAAGGAGTGCATCTACATACCCTTGTAGATCGCGAGCGGAAGCGTTCCAATGAACGTGGATGACGGAGTCGTACTCGCCGTGATCCAAATCACCGATGACCGAGTGCCGAACGGACGGCACCTCCGCGTTCAACACACGTACGGTGCAGCGACGTCTCCTCCTTCTTGATCCAGCAAGGGGAAAGGAGAGGTTGATGGAGATCCAGCAGCACGACGGCGTGGATGTGGATGTAGCGGGTCTCCTGCAGGGCTTCGCCGAGCTTCTGCGAGAGAGAGAGAGGTGTTGCAGGGGAGGAGGGAGGCGCCCAAGGCTGTTGTGTGCTGCCCTCCCTCCCCCCTTTATATAGGCCCCCTGGGGGGGGCGCCGGCCGTAGAGATGAGATCCAAGGGGGGGGCGGCCACAAGGGGGGAAGGGGTTGCCTTGGGCGCATGGGGAAAGTCCCCCCACCCTAGGGTTCCCAACCCTAGGCGCATGGGGGAGGCCCATGGGGGGGCACCCAGCCCACTAGGGGCTGGTTCCCTTCCACTTTCAGCCCATGGGCCCCTCCGGGATAGGTGGCCCCACCCGGTGGACCCCCGGGACCCTTCCGGTGGTCCCGGTACAATACCGGTAACCCCCGAAACTTTCCCGGTGGCCGAAACTGGACTTCCTATATATAATTCTTCACCTCCGGACCATTCCGGAATCTCTCGTGACGTCCGGGATCTCATCCGGGACTCCGAACAACTTTCGGGTTTCCGCATACATATATCTCTACAACCCTAGCGTCACCGAACCTTAAGTGTGTAGACCCTACGGGTTCGGGAGACATGCAGACATGACCGAGACGCCTCTCCGGTCAATAACCAACAGCGGGATCTGGATACCCATGTTGGCTCCCACATGTTCCACGATGATCTCATCGGATGAACCACGGGGTCGAGGATTCAATCAATCCGTATGCAATTCCCTTTGTCAATCGGTATGTTACTTGCCCGAGATTCGATCGTCGGTATCCCAATACCTTGTTCAATCTCGTTATCGGCAAGTCTCTTTACTCGTACCGCAATGCATGATCCCGTGACTAACGCCTTAGTCACATTGAGCTCATTATGATGATGCATTACCGAGTGGGCCCAGAGATACCTCTCCGTCACACGGAGTGACAAATCCCAGTATCGATCCGTGCCAACCCAACACACACTTTCGGAGATACCCGTAGTGCACCTTTATAGTCACCCAGTTACGTTGTGATGTTTGGCACACCCAAAGCACTCCTACGGTATCCGGGAGTTGCACGATCTCATGGTCTAAGGAAAAGATACTTGACATTGGAAAAGCTCTAGCAAACGAAACTACACGATATTTTATGCTATGCTTAGGATTGGGTCTTGTCCATCACATCATTCTCATAATGATGTGATCCCGTTATCAATGACATCCAATGTCCATAGTCAGGAAACCATGACTATCTGTTGATCAACGAGCTAGTCAACTAGAGGCTTACTAGGGACACGTTGTGGTCTATGTATTCACACATGTATTACGATTTCCGGACAATACAATTATAGCATGAACAATAGACTATTATCATGAACAAAGAAATATAATAATAATCATTTATTATTGCCTCTAGGGCATATTTCCAACAAATACATGTGTGAATACATAGACAAACATAGTGTCACTAGTATGCCTCTACTTGACTAGCTCGTTAATCAAAGATGGTCGAGTTTCCTTAACCATAGACATGAGTTGTCATTTGATTAACGGGATCACATCATTAGGAGAATGATGTGATTGACTTGACCCATTCTGTTAGCTTAGCACTTGATCATTTAGTTTACTGCTGTTGCTTTCTTCATGACTTATACATGTTCCTATGACTATGAGATTATAAAACTCCCGATTATCGGAGAAACACTTTGTGTGCTACCAAACGTCACAACGTAATTGGGTGATTATAAAGGTGCTCTACAGGTGTCTCCGATGGTACTTGTTGAGTTGGCATAGATCAAGATTAGGATTTGTCACTCCGATTATCGGGGAGGTATCTCTGGGCCCTCTCAGTAATGCACATCACAATAAGCCTTGCAAGCAGTGTGACTAATGAGTTAGTTGCTGGATGATGCATTACGTAACGAGTAAAGAGACCTGCCGGTAACGAGATTGAGCTAGGTATTGAGATATCAACGATCGAATCTTGGGCAAGTAACATACCGATGACAAAGGGAACAACGTATGTTGTTATGCGGTTTAACCGATAAAGATCTTCGTAGAATATGTGTGAGCCAATATGAGCATCCAGGTTCCGCTATTGGTTATTGACCGGAGACGTGTCTCGGTCATGTCTACATAGTTCTCGAACCCGTAGGGTCCGCACGCTTAAAGTTCGGTGACAATCGGTATTATGAGTTTTTTTGTTTTGATGTACCGAAGGTAGTTCGGAGTCCCGAATATGATCACGTATATGACGAGGAGTCTCGAAATGGTCGAGACGTAAAGATCGATATATTGGACGACTATATTCAGACACCGGAAGTGTTCCAGGTAGTTTCGGAAAAAATCGGAGTGCCGGAGGGTTACCAGAACCCCCCCCGAGAGAAATAGTGGGCCTTATGGGCCTTAGTGGAGAGAGAGAGGGCTGGCCTAGGGCAGGCCGCGCGCCCCTCCCCCTATGGTCCGAATTGGACTAGGAGAGGGGGGGCGGCGCCCCCCTTTCCTTCTCCTCTCCCCCTTCCTTTCCCCCTCCTAGTAGGAGTAGGAAAGAGGGGAGTCCTGCTCCTACTAGGAGGAGGACTCCTCCTCCTGGCGCGCCTACAGGGGCCGGCCGGCCTCCCCCCTTGCTCCTTTATATACGGGGGCAGGGGGCACTTCTAGACACACAAGTTGATCTGTTGATCTCTCCCAGCTGTGTGCGGTGCCCCCTCCATCATAATCCACGTCGATCATATCGTAGCGGTGCTTAGGTGAAGCCCTGCGTCGGTAGCATCATCATCACCGTCATCACCCCGTCGTGCTGACGAAACTCTCCGGCGAAGCTTTGCTGGATCGGAACTCGCGGGACGTCATCGAGTTGAACGTGTGCTGAACTCGGAGGTGCCGTGCGTTCGGTACTTGGATCGGTCGGATCGTGAAGACGTACGACTACATCAACCGCGTTGTGCTAACGCTTCCGCTTTCGGTCTACGAGGGTACGTGGACACACTCTTCCCTCTCGTTGCTATGCATCGCCATGATCCTGTGTGTGCGTAGGAAATTTTTTGAAACTACTACGTTCCCCAACAATGACCTCATAGTACTATTACCTATGGGGTGGAGGAGTGGGATGTGGACCCCGCTTTAAGGATTACCATCGTCCCAGCATACATTGCCACGACGCCGACACCGAGTGTGAATTGAAATCCAGACACGCCGATGGTGTGCAGGCATGGCCACACCATCTGTCGCATGAGCAGGAACACAGTGTTGAGCACCATGGGAAGCTCCAGGATGTCCATTACAGATCTGCCTACGACAAGTGCTTGCTCGGTGTTGAAGAGCAGGGTTGTTATATATGTCCATGCGCGAGTCCAGTGGCGCGACGGGCTGCACAACACGAGGCGACATTACTCAGAGCCAAGTCGGACTGCAGGTTGTTTAAACCATTCGCCCTGGATTGTGAGCTATCTCAAAAACAAGGGCTGCAGGTCATTTAGCTATGTACTTTTACATAAATCCACAAATTCTTGTACATATGGCGGTGATGCCCCCCCCCCCCGAGATTGCTCCCCCTTGTGGATTTGCGTGGTCTCCGGAACATACTCCGACCGTGAGAAGGGGGCCGTAAGAACATCTACAACCGGACTCCCTAAATTAACGAGGCATACGTAGGACCACTGATCGGACATGACAGAAGAAAAAAAAGTTAACCCAATGAGACCCCTCAAAGCCTCCTTAAATATCCAGGTTGTACGATAATCCTCATATTGTTCTCATATATGAGATGAGTATGAGGAGTGCCCAGGAGTGTCCGGTCGGTGGTCCTGCGTCCGTCACATAGGATTTGGCCCATCACAGAGCATTTTTTCTTTGTTTATTACTAGCAAAAGAGACCATGCGTTGTAACAGATGAAAAAAATACTACACTTCCCTAACCCAATAATCATGACTCCGAACTCCAATAGGTCCAACACTTGGCATCCCATCTGTGTTGCCATGTATCCTCCTTCTCAGTGTTCACACAATCACAACACATTTGAATGTTGTCAATTATAAGGTGTCTCTCTTTCGGCATAAGATGAGATCTACCTTTTTCCTGTGAGGTTTTGGCGAGGCATGCATGCATGGTTATAGTTGTTTCTTTCGTTTCCTATTCATTTTCAATCCTGGTCGGCACGGTATGAAAGAAAGATGAATCATGCACTATCGATTAATATTGCATCCTAAATTACTTTTTTGAATGGTTAGCACGTAAAATAATAGCATATTTAGATTCTACATATTTTCTAATCAAATTCATATATAAAATGTTAAATTTAAACTTAGGGTTTAAAAGATATGAATATTTTTAAAAATTGTTAGATATGTACTGCGGGTTGATTAATCCAAATATCAGGGTTTTCTGCAAAAGCAAAAATCTGCTTAAAGCTGGCATGCGGATTGATTACCAGAAACATTAGTGGGTTTCCTGAAAAAAGCGAAAACCTAACTGCGGATTGACTACCAAAAACATAAAGGAGCTTTCTACAAAATAGTATGACGGACCAAGAATACTTATTTCCTTTATTAGTAAAAAATAAAGAAAATAAAACTATAAAAATAAATTAATAGGTCTAAATAGTTTTTTCTCTTTTCTCCATTGATCATATGCATGTGACCGGATGCATAGGAAGAATAAAAAAGAAACATGGCTGCGTGGACGGATGGATAAGGAGCCATGATATGTTTGGGCACTAATCGAATGCGTCCGCGGATGTTTGAATGGCCAATTTTGCCTACTCCAGTCAGTTATAGATGCCCTAAGGCCTGTAGTTGTCGAGGATCTGATAACGTTGCCATAAGCCCGGGGCTCGCGGCGACGACGACGAGCCGGAGAGGGGCGCCGAAGCGGGGGACACGCCTCAGTAGTGGGTTGGAGTAGACGGAGTTTAGGGTGGAGCTGTAGTGTACTCGAGCGCACAAGGACGTCATGTTCGGCGGGTTTTGTTCAGGGGAAGTGTGGATGCGATGCGACGGCGTGGGTTCCAGAATCTAGAGACCTTTTGCTTGGCGTGTGATGAAGGTGCGCGGCTAGGAGCACGATTTACCCAAGCGAAAGCGAAGCGCAGCTTGATCCACACTTTTTTTACGGCTTGACCCCCACTTGCCAACGCTAACGAACAACTTTGTTAACGCCACGCCACCACTAGTGCCTTCTTTTTTTCAGGAAAAACTTCCAATCTATTCATTTTCAATCATGGTTAAAGTCCTGGTACTGCTCCTGGTTAAAGTCCTGGTACTCCTCGTAGACGGTGTACTCGGAGTGCCAGCGATAACCCAGATAGGTCATCATCTCAGCTAGCACAGCAGGTGATCCCGAGGCACCAATGGCCGTCGTGTGGCGCACGACCTGCCTCGTGGGTTCCATCTGAAAGCAAATACGTTTCAAAGGAGTCAAATGATAGTGTGTGAATTGTTCAAAATACTATTCTAAGAAACAACTATGGCTTATCCAACTTTGGGGTGAATGCGGTCACGGGATCCTAGTGTTAGAGTTAGTAAATTCGTTTAACCCGAGTAGAAGAGAGTTCAGAGTCCAGAGTAAAGGTCGAGGAGTAAAAGATCCTAGTACCACCCAATGGCGACGTGGGCCTATAAGACACACAACCATGTTAGTAAAAGTTTTGTAATGTCTAGACTCGACTTCGGCCAAGGAGTGTGGAAAGGGGGAGTCCTACAGGCAGTCGGCTCTGATACGAACTTGTGACGCCCCCGATTTGACCGTACACTAATCATGCACGCAAATGTGTACGATCAAGATCAGGGACTCACGGGAAGATATCACAACACAACTCTACAACATAAATAAGTCATACAAGCATCATAATACAAGCCAGGGGCCTCGAGGGCTCGAATACAAGTGCTCGATCATAGACGAGTCAGCGGAAGCAACAATATCTGAGTACAGACATAAGTTAAACAAGTTTGCCTTAAGAAGGCTAGCACAAACTGGGATACAGATCGAACGAGGCGCAGGCCTCCTGCCTGGGATCCTCCTAACTACTCCTGGTCGTCATCAGCGGACTGCACGTAGTAGTAGGCACCTCCAGTGTCGTAGGAGTCGTCGTCGACGGTGGCGTCTGGCTCCTGGACTCCAGCATCTGGTGGCGACAACCAGGTAGAAAGGAAAGGGGGAAAAGAGGGAGAGAAGCAACCATGAGTACTCATCCAAAGTACTCGCAAGCAAGGAGCTACACTACATATGCATGGGTATATGTGTAAAGGGCCATATCAGTGGACTGAACTGCAGAATGCCAGAATAAGAGGGGGATAGCTAGTCCTGTCGAAGACTACGCTTCTGGCCATCTCCATCTTGCAGCATGTAGAAGAGAGTAGATTGAAGTCCTCCAAGTAGCATCGCATAGCATAATCCTACCCGGCGATCCCCTCCTCGTCGCCCTGTTAGAGAGCGATCACCGGGTTGTATCTGGCACTTGGAAGGGTGTGTTTTATTAAGTATCCAGTTCTAGTTGTCATAAGGTCAAGGTACAACTCCGGGTCGTCCTTTTACCGAGGGACGCGGCTATTCGAATAGATAAACTTCCCTGCAGGGGTGCACCACATAACCCAACACGCTCGATCCCATTTGGCCGGACACACTTTTCTGGGTCATGCCCGGCCGCGGAAGATCAACACCACTACAGGAAACAGCTACTTTGCCGTCTGCCATGGCGGACGGCAAAGGCTCGAAAGGCGGACGGCAAAGACCTTTGCCGTCAGCCGCGGACGGCAAAAGGCTCCGGCAAAGAAGGCTACGGTAAACAGCTTCTTTGCCGTCTGCTTCCTGGCGGCGGACGGCAAAGGATCTTTGCCGTCTGCGGCGGACGGCAAAGAGGGCGGACGGCAATATTTGCGCTGTCAGTCCGTTAAGTGGCTAACGGCAGACCTTTGCCGTCCGCCGCAGACGGCAAAGAGCCTTTGGTCTTTGCCGTCCGCCTTATGATGTCATCTACACGTCACTAGATGCCAGGTTCTTTGCCGTCTGCCACTGTAGGCAAACTGCAGGTTCTTTGCCGTCCGCCACGGACGGCAAAGTCTTTGCCGTCTGCCACCGTAGGCAAACTGACCAAATGGGTCAGCTCCCAGGAAGCACAGTTGGCTGCCACGTGGCTTCTTTGCCGTCTGCGGCGGACGGCAAAGAGCTCTTTGCCGTCGGTGGCAGACGGCAAAGAGCCTGCATATTGTCTGTTTTTTCTGTTTTTTGTTAAATCCCACAATTTGCACAGAAAATATATATGACATATAGATATATTTCACAGGCATTCATCACATAAACAAGTTCATACATCATTTCATACACAAACAAGGTCCATCCATCATTTCATACATAAACAAGTTCCATCCATCATTTCATACATAAAGAAGTTCCATCCATACATAAAGTAGCACTCCATAGCTAAGGTGACTAGAATGAGAAGACAAGAATGAGAAGACAAGAAGAAGAAGAGTAGAACAAGCACTCCATCCAGCACATAATGAAATCTGCAAAATGGCAAAATAAGAAAGTTAGAAATGGATCGTTTTTGAGCTAACTTAGTTGAAATGGATCGTTTTTGAGCTAACTTAGTTGAAATGGATCGTTTTTGAGGTAACTAAGGTGAAATGGGTCGTTTTTTAGCTCACTTAGGTCAAAAGGATCGTTTTTGAGCTAACTTAGTTGAAATGGATCGTTTATGAGCTAACTTTGTTGAAATGGATCGTTTATGAGATAACCTAGGTAAGATGGGTCATTTTGGAGTTAACGTAGGTGAAATGGGCCATTTTAAAGCTAACGTAGGTAAAATGGATCATTTAGGAGCTAATCTAGGTGAAATGGGTCATTTTTGAGCTAACTTGGATGAACTGCATCATTTATAAGTTAACCTAGGTAAAATGGGTCATTTTGGAGGAAAATAAGCTAACTCTAGGTCATTATGGTAAGCATATTGGAGGAAATAAAGCTAAGTCTAGGTCTTTATGCATTTGTTAAGCAAAACACTAGAGAAACTTACCGTGATCAGGGAGGTGTAGGACCGGGGTGGCTAGTGCCGCTACCTGGAGAAGGATCGTGCGATGCGTTTCTGGAGTTAAGCTGCAACAAAGATCATTTTCAATGTCTCGTTAGCATTACGACACTCAAATGTTGAGACTACCAACTAATGTCCATTCAAACTAAACTCACCGTGCTCCCAGGAGCAATCACTGGCATCGGCGGAGCGGGTTGACCGGACTTCTCGCACACAGACTGCACATTTGGTTTTCAGAACAGAGTCATACTAGTTAGTAATGAGACTTAAATGTTAAGACTAGCAAGTAATCTGCAGAAGAAACTTACCACAAGGAGCTCGTACATGGCCCTTGCCTGCATGTCATTCCGTGCCCTCTCCTCCTCCATCATCTTTCTCGTCCTCTCCTCCATCTCCCGCTGCCTCTCCGCCGCCTCTGCCAGAAGTTTCTCCGTTCTATCTCTCTCAGTCTGTATAGCAGCCTGCAACACCACTCACATGACCATTTGTAATCATTGATGGAAGCGCACACAATGTAATGGAGACAGATAACTGAGTACGTATCACTAACCTTGATGGCGAGTTGCACTGGCCGTTCACGAGGCCTTATCTCAGGAGCGGAGCTCGACTGGCGCGCCTTGATCTCCGGGAGAGTGCTAGGACAACGGATAAGTCCATCTCCAATGGCTATGGAGCCATGGGACCTCCCGCCACCAGATATCATCACCAGCTCTGGATCAATGGGACCCTGGCTCGGGTTAAAGTCCTCCCCTTTCCTCGCCTTCCCCTCATCTCTATATCTCACGAGCTTGTTGTGGGAGGAGATGTTGGTGAAGTTGTTTGCATCATCGAGGTCAGACTGAGAGAAAGCCTTGACTTTCTTGTAAGAGCCAGTGTGGGCCATGGCATACAGGTCGTACACCTTTGGCACCTTATCCGCCTTATTGTGGCGTGCCTGAAAGAGAGAAGCAATGAAAGTTAGTAATTAAAGGGCTCAAGCTAGCATGATGAATGAATTGCATGAATCATGAAGCAAACCACATACCCAGTTGCGCCCGAACTGATATAAGTTGGAGCTGCCTTGATGGTGTGGCACACCTTCCATTTGGGCACGTTTGTCCTTGGCCTGGTTGTGGAGGGCTAGCCATTCTTGTGAGCACCACTCATCGACCAACACCTCCCAACAATCCATCCGATCCGCACACCATCTCGGAGGCGCCTAAGTTAGCAAATAGAAACTTGAGCGCTACGGCTAAGAATTACTAAATGAAGGAACTTAAGTAGAAGGCCTTAAGAATTACCTTCATGTACTGCTCCTTACTCAGGAACTTATCGCGGCACGCCGGCTTGGTCTTCTTGATACCACGCAAGGCGTAGTAGTCTCGAACAGCCTGCACCCGAGCCTCGTGCCGTAAGTTCTGGAGTAGGCGCTTGCAGACGTTCTCGATAACATTTGCGCACTCCTCCTCGTATCCCTCCTCACACCTGTAGAATGTCTGCAATCAAATGAGACAATATTGATTAGTACAATTAATAACTAGCTAGTTGAAGATTTTGAAATGTGTAAAGGAGAAATTACCCAGAACGTCCTGATCACCATGTCTGCCCTCGTGTCGCACACGACACCGTCGATAATGACATCCGGCGGGGCCGGGGCAGCCACGTAGTGCTCCCAGCTCAACCCAAGCTCTGGAAGCCGACCCTCACCAGGCAACGTGACAAACCCCGGGAAGTTTTGCCGGCAAAGAACTCCAAGGACGGAGTTGGGCCGGCGGACACTATGATGGTGGTCCCAACCCCTGTAGCATGACAAGGCCAACGCATTAGTTATTTGAAGAAACGTGAATGCAGAAGGTACAAAAATTTTAAATGCACTTACGTACCTCTCCCCATCAGGGAAGATCAACCACCTCTGCTCGCGGGTCGCCGGCACGGACGGGAGCCGTGTAGCACCACGCTGGTAGACGGTGCCACCCTCCTCCTCAAGATCAGTCGGCTCCCCGCCATCATCAGCATGGCCACTCGGCTCCTCGGGCTGATCCGGCCAGGTACCCCATCCGGACGTGTGCTCCTCCGGGGTCTCGTGGGCCGAACTCTCGTGGGCCGAAGGCCAGTCGACCCGAGGCTCGTGGGCCCAAGACCCGTGGACCGGAGTCCGTGTAGCCTCCTCCTCGGACGAGTCCACCCTAGCAGTCACGTGCTCGGGTGAAACAGCTGGGGGTGGCGGCGAGGAAGGCGCCCTAGCAGTCACCCTACCTCCTCTCCCGCGACCACGTGCCCCACCTCCTCTCTTCCTACCTCGTCCCCTGCTGGGCACCGCGGTGGACGAAGAAGGGCCCGGCGGTGTGGACATACTGTCCAGCAACGCTCGGCGAAGAGGTACGTCTGGAATCGAAGACCTCAGACCACGCGCCGAGGAAGAAGGAGCCTTGGCGCGCTCCCGACCAGCGCCCACCATCTTTCAACACCTGCCATGACAAACAGTAAACGAAATTAGTACAACATAAAAAAAAGACCGACATGAATAATAATATGTGTATCACTTGAGTGTATCATCATCAAGTACAACATTAAAAAATTTAATACCTGACACTACTAATAATCTCGATCAGTATCATCAATAAATGCATAATCATCATCATCACTATAATCAATGACGGGCTCATAGGGTTCAGTGGCATCAACATGTGCAAGGCCACCTTGACGTAATCGGTCAAGCAATGACAGGTCATCCGCAGCAGTAACCTCTTCTTGTTCCGGCTCTTCTTGTTCCTCCTCTGGGGTGATGTCGGATTCACTGTCACTGTCTACTTCAATGTTTTGGGGTGAAGTATAGCGGTTCTTGAAACGCTTTTTGGAAAGACGTGTCTCTTGGAAGAATTCTCCTTCATATGTGTCTGGGTTAATGTGAGGTTCATAATCCTCTTCCTTTGGGGGAGATAGTCTAGCACGTGGCGGCACTTCATAAACGACATCCCAACCTTTCAGATTTGGATTAGTTTGGCAGGCCCACGGTAGATAGAATACTTGGGTTGCCTGTTGAGCCGTAATATAGACATCAGGAACATCTAAATGGGTGCTTTGGTTGATTTCAACTAGCCCTATATGTTCATGAGTTCTTCTAGTCTCCTTCGGCTGAAACCAATAACATTTGAAGACTACGACATTCGGTGGGTTTTCACCATAGAATAGAAGTTCATAAATTGCTTCAACTCTCCCATAATACTCGGTACCTCCTTCGCCGATAGCAGATACACAACAATTTGTAGACTTTCGGTCGGCCATAGATACCTCTTTGCCATAGGTACGAAAGCGATACCCGTTGATGTCGTATTTGTCAAATGAACGGACCTTATAGTCAAAACCATTAGCGACTTGTCTCAATTCGGCATCCATAGACTCTGAATTAGCCTACAAGTTTAATATGAAAGGATTGTTGCATTACGCACAAATTAGCGAATGAAACCGGGATAGCCGCCTACAAATTAGCCTACAAGTCTAATAGAAATTACCGTTTGTTTGAACCAAGAGATGAAACCGGGATAGCCGCCACCTTGCTTTGCGAGAAGCTCATACTCTTCGACAGAATCCTTTTGGATCACCGCTCCATACGAGAATAAGGCGACGTATCGACTGTATGAAATATCCAGGAATAAGAGCAGTTCAAAGGAAATAGAAGTTGCGAAACTATGTACCGAGAACTTACTCGATGTACGGCCGCACTTCTATCAGGTTGTTGAAGATATACAACGAAATGGTCCGCCATTGTTCGTTATCCAAAGATACTGGATTTGAAACACTGGCTGGTGCGAGATTCCCTTTGAATAGGCTGAGGTTGGATCCACCCTTTTTAGGGTCGTCAGCATTGTACCGAGGCTTCGGATTATGCAAATGACGATTTTTGGCTTCGTAGTGTGCTGTCACGAAGTTTGCCGCCTCCTCAGTGATGAATGCCTCAGCCATCGATGCTTCAATTCTACGTTTATTTTTACATTTTTGTCGAAGCGTCTTCTGCATCCTCTCAGTTGGGTAGCACCAACGATTTTGCACGGGCCCCCCCAATCTTGCCTCGGTCGGGAGATGCAAAATCAAATGTTGCATTGGATTAAAGAAGCCCGGTGGAAAGATCTTCTCTAACTTGCAGATCAACTCCGGCGCCAACTCTTCCATTTCTTCTAGCACGCTAGGCGATAGTTCTTTCGCACAAAGAACACGGAAGAAATAGCTGAGTTCTGCCAGTACTAGCCATTCATCCTCAGGGATGAAGCCACGCAACATCACCGGCATTACCCGCTCAATCCATATGTGCCAATCATGACTCTTGAGACCAAATATCTTCAATTTGTCAAGACTGGCTCCCCTCTGTAGATTCGCTGCATACCCATCGGGGAACATCAACTGCATTTTCACCCACAAGATAATTTCCCTCATAGCCGGCCTTCCAAGATTGAACCATGCCTTTGGCTTCGTCCTAGTTCTGCTTTCCTTTCGGTTCTTTCATGTTTTGTAACGGCCTATCACATAGCGCCTCCAGATCGACTCTAGCCTTAGTATTATCCTTTGACTTCCCATCTATGCCGAACAATGTACCAAAAAGTGCCTCGGCGATATTCTTCTCAGTGTGCATCACGTCGATGTTGTGTGGGCAAAGGAGGTCTTTGAAGTAAGGCAGATCCCATAAGCATGTTTTGTGAGTCCAGGCGTGCTTAGAATTATACCCCTTGAAGTACCCTGGACGCTCGGGATCTGGCTCGAGAGCGTTTAACTGATCCAGGGTCTGTTGGCCTGTCAATGCATGTGGTGCAGAGTTTTTGACAACTCTACCTCTGATGAAGTTCTTCTTGTCTTTCCTGAACTTATGGCGAGGATTCAGGAACTCTCTATGCATGTCGAAGCAAGAAAACTTGCGACCGGCCTGAAGCCAACGAAACTCAAGAGCTCCCTTGCATGTGGGGCACGGGAACCTTCCATGCACACACCAGCCAACGAATAGCGCATACGCCGGCAAGTCATGCGTCGAGTACATGTACCAGACACGCATTATGAAGTTCCGTTTGCTATAGGCATCGTATGTCTTGAACCCATTATCCCAGGCTTCTTGCAATTCGTCCTTAAGCGGTTGCATGTACACATTCATATTTTTCCCCGGATAGTTGGGCCCTGGAATTATCAACGTCAGGAAAATGTTCTTTCTTTTCATAATCTGTCCGGGGGGGAGATTGAGTGGAAAGACAAATACGGGCCAACAACTGTATTGGGCTGCCGTCATACCAAACACACTGAACCCATCCGTGCTGATGCCGACTCGAGGATGCCTCGGATCTGCCGCTTTGTCACCATGTAATTCATCAAACTTTTTCCACGCAACACCATCCGATGTGTGTACAATCATCAGATTCCCATCTGCATCTAGTTCGGTTCTTTTGCCCGTTTTGTGCCATGTCATCTGTCTGGCCGTCTCTTCGACCATGAAAAGACGTTGAAGTCTTGGTACGATTGGCATATACCGAAGAACACTAACGGGGATTTTGGTCTGTGTCTTCTCACCCATACCGTTGTCTACCACAACATACCTGGAAGACTTGCAAATGGGACAACAGTTCAAGTCCGCATAGTCAAGCCTAAACAAGACACATCCTTTCTCACAGGCATGTATCTTATCATAGGGCATCTTCAGTGCACGGAGGATTTTGTCCGACTGGTACAGGTTTGCAGGCATTACATGGACTTTGGGTAGAAAGCGTCCAAATACTGTCATCATTGCATCATAGCATTCTCTGCCCAAGTTGAACTGAGCCTTCAGAGCCATTACTTGTGAGATGGCATCCAACTGACAAAGCTCAGTGTGCTCATGGAGCGGACGTTTTGCAGACTCCAACATTTCATTGAAGGCCTTTGCAGATTCCTCCATCTCCTCGTCCGAATCCCGAGCATCATCAAAGTCTTGCACCATGTTTTCCATACCGGTACCATGCTCGTCGGTGCGACGACGATCCACCTCGGCTCGGTCACGTTGGGCAGACTCACCATGAAATGTCCACACCGTATAATCGGGCGTAAAACCACTCTTCTGCAGGTGTTTGCCCATTTCAGCCTCTGTCCTCTTTTCCCAATTGCCGCACCGTAAACAGGGGCACCAGGTTTTCCTCTGGCCATTTGCAAATGCGGCTCGCACAAACCCCTTGGTTTTTGTGAACCATTCAGTGCTCCATTTGTTCTGACCAGTGTGACCGGTGTACATCCACGCACGATCACTCATCTTGACTTTCAGAGCTACTAGACACACAACAAATATATATATATAATTCACCATGTATGTATTCATCAGTTGATCTACTTTGTCAATTTTATTACGTCCATGCAACCTACACTCTAATAGGTAATGATAGGTCCTAATCCCACCCGAGTATGTTTAGATTGGGTTCATTTTCCCATGCTATGCCCCGGATCCTACGCAAAATTTCGGCAGCACCTCCCCGCTGTTCTCCTGATACACGTCTCTGCAATAAACAGAGAGGATGTGTACCCGGAGAACAACAGGGGAGGCACTGACGAAATTTATGCGTCGGATCCGGAGCAAAGCATATGGGAAAACGAACCCAATCTAAACATACTCGGGCTGTCCATGGATAGCGTTGGACAATTCGAAAGAATCAAGGTTATAAATATGCAAATGCATGCATATTTATAACTATGACGCTTTCGAACGGGAGACACATATTGGTTACGCATACTGATAATTCAAGACACATATATATCTAGCTATCAAGTTTCATCGGAATAGATCAAATAATTAATGGGGGAGGAGGACATGTCATTTGTGCTCACCCACGAACGAAGGGGCAGAGCTCGTCAAACGCACGGCCAGGTCGTCGAACACCAAACCTCGCAGCGATGAAACAACTGCACATTTAAAACTACCCGATCAACACAATTATATATGATGTTTTTCATAACAAAATCGAAAGATATATGACCTAACTAATAATTCACAATATATGACCCCGTCGGCTTCTGGAAGGCCAAAGAACACCTTTTCGGGACGTGTCGGGGGTCGGGGTGTCGTGTCGGTCTCGGGGTGCCGTGTCGGGGTCGGGGTTGGGGTCTCGGGGTCGGGGTGTCGGGTCGGGGTGTCGGGTCGGGGTGCCGGGTCGGGGTCGGTGTGCCTTGTCGGTGTCGGGGTCGGGGTGTCGGGTCAGGCTCGGGGTCGGGGTGTCGGGGTCGGGGTCCGGGTCGGGGTATCGTGCTCGGGGTCTCGGGGTCGGGGTGCCGGGTCGGGGTCGGGGTGCCGTGTCGGTGTCGGGGTCGGGGTGTCGGGTCAGGCTCGGGGTCGGGGTCTCGGGTCGGGGTGTCGGGTCGGGGTGCCGGGTCGGGGTGTCGGTCGGGGTGTCGGGTCGGGGTGCCGTCTCGGGGTCGGGGTGCCGGGTCGGGGTCGGGGTGTCGGGGTGTCGGGTCAGGCTCGGGGTCGGGGTGTCGGGGTCGGGGTCGGGATGTCGGGGTCGGGGTGCCGTGTCGGTGTCGGGGTCGGGGTGTCGGGTCAGGCTCGGGGTCGGGGTGTCGGGGTCGGGGTCTAGGGGTCGTGGTGTCGTGTCGGGGTGCCGCGTCGGGGTCGGGGTGCCGTGTCGGGTCGGGGTTTTTTCCTCTTTTTTCCTTTCTTCTTCTTCCTATTCTTCCTTTTCTTCCTCTTCTTCTTTTTTCTTCTCCTCCTCCTCTTCTTCTTCTTCCTTTCCTTTTTCCTCTTCTTCTTCTCCTCCTCTCCTCTTTTTTCTTCTTCTTCTTCCTCCTCTTCTTCTTTTTTCTTCTCCTCCTCCTCTTCTTCTTCTTCCTCTTCTTCTTTTTTCTTCTCCTCCTCCTCTTCTTCTTCTTCCTTTCCTTTTCCTCTTCTTCTTCTCCTCCTCTCCTCATTTTCTTCTTCTTCTTCCTCTTCTTCTTTTTTCTTCTCCTCCTCCTCTTCTTCTTCTTCCTTTCCTTTTTCCTCTTCTTCTTCTCCTCCTCTCCTCATTTTTCTTCTTCTTCTTCCTCTTCTTCTTTTTTCTTCTCCTCCTCCTCTTCTTCTTCTTCCTTTCCTTTTTCCTCTTCTTCTTCTCCTCCTCTCCTCTTTTTCTCTTCTTCTTCTTCTTCCTCTTCTTCTTTTTTCTTCTACAACCTAAACCTAAAACTAAACCTAAACCTAAAACTAAACCTAAAACTACAACTAAAACTAAATCTAAACTAAAACTAAAACTAAAAAGGAAAAAAAAGAAAAAAACTGAAAAAAACTGAAAAATGGGGGCTCACCTGGGGGGTGGAGGAGGCCGGTGGAGGAGGGGGCGGGGCGGTGGAGGAGGCGGCCTGGGGGCGGCGGCGAGCCGGGGCGGCCTGGGGGCGGCGGCGAGCCGGGGAGGCGGGGGCGACGGGGCGGCGGGGGGCGGGGGGGCGCGGGGGCGGCGGGGGGCCGGGCGGTGAGGGCGACGGTGCCCCGGGGCGGCGGCGAGCCGGGGTGGCGGGGGCGACGGGGCGGCGGGGGCGACGGGGCGGCGGGGGGCGCGGGGGCGCGGGGCGCGGGGGCGCGGGGCGGCGGGGGGCCGGGGCGGTGAGGGCGACGGGGCCCCGGGGCGGCGGCGAGCCGGGGCGGCGGGGGCGACGGGGCGGCGGCGGCGCGCGGCGGGCGGCGGCGTGGGAGGAGAGAAACGGCGGCGTGGGAGGGAGAGGGAAGAAGCGAGTAACGGGCGGGGGCACGGGCCGTTAGGTAGTAGGCTCTTTGCCGTCCGCCCCCCTTTGCCGTCCGCTTTTTTGCCTCTTTGCCGTCTGCTAGCGGACGGCAAAGAGGTGGCCCGTTAAGTTTTTCAAAAACGGGCGGGGGGTGGGGGCCACCTCACTCTTTGCCGTCCGCCAGCGGACGGCAAAGATTCTTTGCCGTCAGCTGGCCGACGACAAAGAGCTGGCCGACGGCAAAGAGCTGGCAGACGGCAAAGAGCTTCTTTGCTGTCAGCTAGCAGACGGCAAAGAGCTGGCAGATGGCAAATTAGCTGATTCCAGTAGTGCACGTCGCAGCCCCACCTAGGCTCAACAGAGAGGTCAACACGCCGGTCTAAATCCTATGCGCGCAGGGGTCTGGGCCCATCGCCCATTGCACACCTGCACGTTGCGTACGCGGCCGGAAGCAGACCTAGCCTAACAGGCGTTCCAGTCCAATCCGGCGTGCGCCGCTCCGTCGCTGACGTCAAGAAGAGCTTCGGCTGATACCACGACGTCGAGTGCCCATAACTGTTCCCGCGTAGTTGGTTAGTGCGTATAGACCAAATGGCCAGACTCAGATCAAATACCAAGATCTCATTAAGCGTGTTAAGTATCCGCGAACGCCGACCAGGGCCAGGCCCACCTCTCTCCTAGGTGGTCTCAACCTGCCCTGTCGCTCCGCCATAAAGTAACAGTCGGGGGCCGTCAGGAACCCAGGCCCACCTATACTGGGATGGAGCCACCTGTCCTTTCAGCCCCCTCATCAGAATCACTTGTGGGTACTCAACGAGCCGACCCGACTTAAGTCACCACATGTGTCATGTATATAAAGTATATAGTATATACCCGTGATCACCTCCCGAAGTGATCACGGCCCCGTAGTATAGCATGGCAGACGGACAAGAGTGTAGGGCCACTAATGGAACACTAGCATCCTATACTAAGCAGTAGGATAGCAGGTAAGGGTAACAACTGTAGCAACAATGAGAGGCTATGCAACAGAATAGGATTAACGGAAAGCAGTAACATGCTACACTACTCTAATGCAAGCAGTATAGAGAAGAATAGGCGATATCTGGTGATCAAGGGGGGGCTTGCCTGGTTGCTCTGGCAAGTAGGAGGGGTCGTCAACTCCGTAGTCGAACTGGGCAGCAGCAGCGTCGGTCTCTTAGTCTACCGGAGAGAAGGGGGGGAACAGTAAATACAATGCAAACATAAGCATGACGATGCATGACATGACAAAGCGTGATGCTAGGTGTGCCCTAATGCGGCAGTAGGTGGTACCGGCGAAGGGGGGAACATCCGGGAAAGTATTCCCGATGTTTCACATTTTTGGACAAATGAAACGGAGGGGGAAAGTTGCGAGTTCGATATGTTAGGGATGTGTGGCGGACGAACGGGCTGCGTATCCGGATTCGTCTCGTCGTTCTGAGCAACTTTCATGTACAAAGTTTTTTCATCCGAGCTACGGTTTATTTTATATTAATTTTAAAGATTTAAATCATTTTTAGAATTTAGTAAATTAATATAATTCGAAATTTAATTAATGCATCAGTATGACGTCAGCAGTTGACCGTTGACCTGGTCAACCTGACAGGTGGGTCCCACCCGTCAGGGACTGTTAGCTAATTAACAGTAGTTTATTAGGTTAATTAATCTTAATTAGTTAATATTAACAGGATTAATTAAGTTAATTAATTATCTTTATTATTTATTTATTTATTTTTATTAATTTAATTTTTTTAAATCTTTTTTATTAAAACGTTCTCTGGGCGGGGCCCATGTGTCATAGGCCCAGCAGGGCATAACGGGCGCACGGGCGTTGGGGCGTTGCGGCAGAGCCCCGTGAGTGTGCGGGCGTGCGGGCGCTGGCCCGGGCGTGGCCAACGGGGCGGCTGGGCGACGGCGGCAAGGCGGCGGAGGCAGGACGACGGGCAGTGCAAAGGGGAACGGGCGCCGGGCGAACGGCTGCGGCCGTGCGTGCGCGTGT